>NC_086352.1:8014500-8314500 GCF_036324505.1 Eleginops maclovinus | reverse complement strand
GAAATCTACAGAGCGCTTCACAGCACAAACACTGGGCGGGAAGATGAGTGCTGACATGTTTATCTTCATCAGTTGAGAAGCATGTGTGGTAGCATCACTCAACAGGAAGTTACAGGGTTTTCGGAAACGATTTGTCATTTTGACAAATACAAGCAAAAATAGAGACAGAGACTAGAGACTAGTAATGATCTCTACCGTGGTTTGTCTTCAGGATAATGTAAAAGCTACAGACCTGATTTTCAAGAAATTTGGTGGAAAGGTGCATCATAGTGCAAGAAAAAAAATACATCACATCAAACTAAGTTACACTTCTTTTAAATTGCAAGGTAGGACATATTCTCATTCATTTGCTGCTGGAATAATCTGATATATTACTTTCCAACTGGTCAAAATTCAGATCAATACCTACAGTCTTCCATAACTGGAAATGTAGACCCTAAGAGAAGCACATTGGCGTTGGCAGCAATCTCAGGGTTTGGTCTAAACTGGGTAACAGGGCCTCTTACTGTTCGGAGTGCGCCCTCAAACCAAAAAGCAGATTTCCACCGTAAAATGTTGAAGTGATGCCAGAAAACAACATTTCTGTTGGTCAAAAACAGTATAATTCCTCCATAAATATGAAGAGGGTGTGAAATGTCTGGGCAGACGGCAGAGACAGCTTTGTTTTTACAGAGAATAAATAGGGGATGGATGTCCGGTGGGTCTGCCGGGGGACGAGTGGCAGGCAGCAGGCTGACACTGAAACTGAGATTTCAGAATTACATCCTTTCTTTGACACTCCTTTTTTCTGGAGAGGAAGTAAAGGAACTCTGGATTTATTTGTTGTTTGAGGTGCAATATATGACTCAGCAGCTTTAAGACATGAAGACACTATTATTTTCCGCTTCGCTCTAATGCAGGATTTTCACCAGAAAGTGGGCGGGGCCTCATTTGACCGGAAGAGACGTTAGCGCCTCATACTATATTTTTCTAGAAAAAAAACCCTGATTCCACAAATATAGGTCTAGTTTTCTACACGTTTGTTTGCTGTCTTGTACTGTATATGTTTAGCAATTGATGACAGGTTGGTTTCCAAGGAGACTTCCTCTTCCATCATGTGTCCATTCTGTAATTTCCGTCTCACAATAAAATACAGATTCTCTTTGATGACATGATTTGGTATCCATAGGGATTTGTACACGTCAAACCACTTAATAATTTAATTATCCTCATGACTGTACTCCTCTTTTGATGCCCAGCTGAAACCAGGACACGAGAACTGAAAATATGTTTGCATGGAATTAATTTCTCCCCGACAAAAGGGTTTGAAGCGGCGACAACAAGCATCCGTGGCACATGGCTTTTTCATTTCTGGTGCTCACGATTGTGCTGCCATCTTGAACACATGTGTGGAGCAAAGTGCTGCCAAGGCAAAACCCGGTGATGATTAATTACTCTTCGAATTCATAGCATTGATTTTTAAGAATAAAAAGCCAAGCAAAGAAAGAGAACAGATTTAAAGTAATTGGTTAAATTTGTCATTGAACTGATTTTCCTCCAAATAATTTGTCTCACTCTCGATAGAGTGGTGCAGGAATGAGTCCTAAAACCCGGAACTGTGTTAGCTTTTTAGCACTTCCTGTTCCTTGGTGTCCACCTCAACAGTTTTTTCCTTAAGGTTTTTTTGGTTAAATGCCTGAAATACGGTCTATGGTTGATGCAAGAGATGTTCACTTTTTGTTACACAACATAAAATGTGCCAGTACATTACCAACTAGGAAACGTCATCACGCCCAACATTAGCCGCCGTTAGCTCAGCGGTAAGGATTTTGCAGCCATGCGAGTGTGATGTAGTTTCTTTATAGCCTAAATATCGTTCATTTAGGCTTCAAAAATCACAAAGTGAACATAGCCCTACTGAACAAATTCTGTAAGTTTGCAACAGATGTTTTATAATTTATTTGTAAAATCATCCATTGCTTTTTCTCGAAGGAGCCCTTGTGATGCTAAGACCTGCATTGGCCTACAAAGTTCATCATCACTGCACCACTCTATTGTTGCTGGCACGTTTCCCTCTTTGGCAAAGGGTTGACATCTTAATGACTGTGTGTTTGTACAGGTCGCTGACATGTCTGCACATTTTCTTCCTCTGTAGAACCGCTTTGGTTTTCCAGAGCAGAGCCTCGTCTCAGCGTCCTGTGGCTATAAACAATATCCCCAAAAGTGCAACATGTTTAGCAGTGGACACAATTAATGGGCTTGCCTCTTTTGCATGGGTAAAGTGATTTAAGCCGTGGCAGGTGCCTGAGAGCGCAAAGAGTGGCTGCACAAAGAGCGCTGCTGTCCGGGCTTTGTGGACAGGATATCCACAGATGTGGAGCCAGACCAGATGGCATGTACATCTGAGACAGAGGGAAAAGCTGGAGACAGAGGGATAAAGACACACAGAGTTGGAAGGGGACAAGGACAAGGGCCAGACACAGCGCTGCATTAAGCTATGCGAGCGTGGCCATGTGCGGCTGACATTTAGCCGGCCCCCATCTCTCCATTGACTGCGTAGCTCAAAACATAGCTTCAGGCCACGGAGGACAATGACTGCCTTCTCCTTTAACCAGCATCAAACGGAGAGATGAAAACGGCCACACGATAGAGCGCCCGTCAGAAGTGTAAAAAGGCCAAATGTAATATATGAATGTAGCTCTGTGGACCGGCCTTTAAACAAATTGGCCTTGTTCAGCCTCGCCCACCCCCACCGCTTCATATCTGGAGGATAATTCGTCTGGAGAGAAGGCGAGATATGTGAAGAGAAGTAATGCATGAAATCTGAAATATTCCTCTCTTTGTTCCGTTACTGTCTTTTTACATCTGAGTCCGTGTGGTTGCATAACAAAGGGACAAAGGGAATATGAGATGAAAGTATTTTAGAGCGATTTAAATAACTTTGTGTTCTTGGGAAACAAAGAGACAGAGAGCGGGAGAGATACAGAGCGAGAAAGTGAGTGAGAGAGATAAACAGGACTGAGTGTCACCCAATTAAAAGGTTGAGCGCAGCCTGTGGGAGGGAGAGAGAGAGAGAGAGAGAGAGAGAAACTATTACCCGGCTGAAGTTACAAAGAGCTCTAATCTGTAAAAGTGATTAGATGCCCTGCTCGGCCCTGTGCAGAGGCTAATTGTGTCAGCCATTATTTGTGTGTTTTAAGAGGTCAAAGATCAGAATTTAGATTAAGAGTTAGACTCTAGCTTGGTACTAACCTCATTTTTTCATGCATTAAAATAGAGAGATATTGATAGTAATGTATTCAGAATTCATTGTGGGTAAAATCTAATTACCCTTGAAAAAAAAGACCCTCAGAGACTTAAGGTGTATAAAAGGGGATGCTGTTTCTCTTTGTTTTTGTTCTTCTTTGAGTTTTAGTTTAGGTCACATGAAAGCCATTGCTCTTGTAACACAACTGAAGCACTTACTCAAAATGTTCTTCCTTTTCAAATGTATAAAGAAAAAGAGTTCAAATAAATATTATTCGTAAATCCGTAAGAAAATAAGGGCATATTTACTTGTTTAATTGCCATATCTTAAAGATGTAATCAAGTTATCCTGGCTTGAACCTGAATGCACATGTCTGAAATGTAATCTGGATTTATTATATTTACTTTTTCTGTAATCCGATTACCTTAACATTTCATCTGTTACTACCCAAATCTGAATATCGATACGAAGAGCTTATTTTACAGCCATGAAAACACATCAATTATAATACTGAATTATAATGAATATTATTTTCATTTTCTGACACCAAATCCTACAAATCCCTCCTTTAAGTCTTGTAATGTACTGAAATAATTATCATATTTAGATTTTTTGAAATGATTTATGAGGATCTTTTTTTATCCTACACAAAGACACACACAGACACACACAGACAGTGCACATGCATCCATGCATATGTATACTTGTTCAACAACTTCAGTACTTTAATGAAGAAGAGGGGGGGGGGGTGTTGGCTGAGGACAGATAGGTGACCACAGCTGGCTTCAGCAGATCCGACTGTGGTTAGGAGCAACACCAGATTTGAGTTCCACTCGCATATTCACACACAGCCTGCGAGTCAGGGTAAGTGACAGTCGGCTAAATAAAGAAACGACAGGGATGATCAGACAGCAGCAGACGGCTCAGACAGACATCTGGGAGAGGAAAACAAAAGCAGTGAGTTCAACAGCGCTTTAAACGTGACCGGATATCTCTGTCTTGACTTTAAACAAGACTTATATTGAAAGGAAGATCCATCAAATATGGAATTTCAGTCCAAGTTGTCTTCAAAAGGGGTAAAAGAGCTCATTATGTGGGCTCTGCTCTTTCTTGACTATTAGAAAGAGACGTTAGTCATGCCTGCTTATCTCACAACCTTATGAGCGCGGGATTAAAAGATCAAAGGCTGACTTAGGTTTAATATTATAGAACATGTAAGCTCCTTTTTTCAGATGCGCTTTGGACTTTCCCTTTTATCCGCTCTCAATGCTTGGATCTTAATGTTTTAGAAAAAAAAATCATATTAATTTCTCTCACTGTCCAATGCGAAATGTATGTCCACCTCATATCCAGGGTGAGGGGTTGGATGTAAGCCGGTACTGATATATTTCAAAGTGGACGCTTTAAGACCTTCAAACCAATTCCCCGTTGATTACACGGACTTCAAGACTGACAGAAATAAACACAGAGCCGAGTTTTCAGGGAACTTTGAAGTACATTAAGCTGAGAGCAGAGACGTGCAGCTCGCCGAGCCGGACAGCTTCTTCTGACTTAATGAAAATATTCTGGAACCACTCAATTATACACTCGAAGGTTTTGGGGTTACAGAGTGATGCGAACACAATGGCCCACAAAAGCCGACATTGGGAACTTTCTGTAGCTGCGGACCGGTCTAACGACGATGTGCGTTTCTGGCACAAACTTCAGAGAGCGATCCAGCTTTGCTGTCTGATCGCCTCATGCTCATTATTCCCCCGAGGAGAATGTGCTCCACAACAAAAAGAGGACGCTGACTTACAGCAGACAGCGCTCTGCAAAAAAAGTCAGTTATTGTTATGCGGTCATTAAATTGCAATTCTCTTTAAAAAAAAGTGAAAGATCTGACCATACACTTGTTCCAATGAATCTGTTTTAAAGTGTATGGTGTTACAGCGTGTGATTATTCAGCACAAAACACAAACACAGTGCGGCATAATATCATGGCACTAGAACTTTAAAGAGGCCCTGTAATGTTGTTTGTGTTTTCCCTTTCCTGTAGTGTGTTATATAGGTTTTAGTGCATGTAAATGGTTTGCAAAGGCTAAAATCTCTGTGTTCCCACTAGAGGGAGTTTCTTGAAACGACTCAATTGGACTCCTTTGTTTGCTTCCATAGTGACATCGATATGTAACACTCACACTATTGGCTAGCGCTCCAACACATTGTACATGATAGGCTAAGGGGCGGGACATCTCTGAGTGGTTGACCAATCACAACAGAGCCAGCCAGCGAACCAATCAGAGCAGACTGGGCTCTGGTCTCAGACAGAGGGTGAACAGAGATGCTGCAGCACAGGCAGTATGAGATAAGCTAGTGAAACCTGAAAATGTGCATGATAGGGTCCCTTTAATTTGAATAAACTATAATTATCTTTTTCTCAAAATAAGGATGTCTTTGAAAGATAACTGTGATATTTAAAAAGTGAAGTAATCATCATCATGTTACTGATGATATTGTGTTGTCCTTTTGGATTTGTTGTTTATGAACACACCTTATTGCCTTTTCTCCACTTTAACAAACTTGTAATATGAGCACAATTCATCAAAAAAGTGACGCACAAAGCTAAAGACGGATTTGAGTGACTGATAGCATTTCGTTTAGTTATTCCAAAGATAGACAATTGTGTTTTACGACCTGCTTTTCCCAGGAGAAACATGTGGTGAAAGTATGGTATTGCTACAGTCCTGTCTGCCTCTGAGGTCAACTCTGCCCGACTCCACAGACCCACTGGAAGCAGTCCTGCCCCTGAGACTAAATCTAAACTTGTTTATAGTCTTGGATTTTGAGCAGCATCTAAACAATGTGCTGCACTCACTATTTGAAGCGGGTCTGTCCAGCCTGGCTGCGTGCCAGCTGGTCCTTTTGGTCTTTTTTTTTCGGGACTGGATTTGGCTTTGATTGGTGAGAGAAACGGTTTTCTGTCAGAAAAACCAACAAAGAGAACACCAATGTAAACAACTCAGCAACAGATTTTTTATGAGTCCAATTCAATTACAACAGCTAAACCGATTATGTGGTATTTTTAATCAACTTACACTGTTGGAGGTCTGGAAACTTCTCAAAAAAGGACAATGTAAAGTGCAACACAACAATGCATGTTGCAAGTGCTTTAACCCGTGTATTTCCAGTCATGTTTATAATACAAAAAGTGTCTGCTTGTGAACAATATCCTATGTATCATAAACAACAATATGAAACAGAGTTTAATGGGGAACAACATGTGAGTTTTTGTTACACGTGGCAGTGGAACAACTACAAAGGACGTGCTGATCTTGATTTGTTTCAATGAAGATGGTATTAATTTACAGTTTTTCCCAAAACATTTCAAGGTTTGCCCTTAAGATATACAACCCCTGAACACTCACTTAAACACGACTGGGAAAACATCAGGTTTTGATGTGCAGTGGAATCCAAAAGCATCTTTTATGAGTTATGTTGTTAGCGTCTACTTTTAATATCTCTTTACAGACCTGTTCTTTATTTCTCAACAACTGGTCCAATACATCCAGGTGTTTTGTGTTAATTAAATGAGGATAAGTATATAAAGCTGCACGTTATCATTATTTATATATGTACAACTGGTCAGATGATTAGGTTCAATATGATAGGGGTTGCTTGTAGTAACACACCACAACAACTCTATGGTTACCCTCATTTTCTGCAGAACATTTGAGTGTTTTTTAGTTCATTGTTTTGGTTTAAAACACCACAACTACACTGTTTGGGTTTACTCTTTTAAGCTTAGTTTCCAGCTGGATCAGGGAGAGCTTTTCATACTAAAAAGCTCTGATGAACACATTGTACTGTACTGTATTTGGACATCTATGGTGTGTTAAGTTTAGTTTAGCTCCATGGTACTGCGACCAAATCTGACATTAAGTGCTGATGATTTAGAGATCATTGTTGTTGGTAGTTTTACTTTGGAAATCTACTTGATACAATTACTCTTTAAAGAATGGTGTGAATTAATGTATTTCACAATAAGATAACAGAATTTCTGCTACTTTCGGATCACCTCAATCCCTAACTTGCAAATAAGGACAAGAAAATACTGAAATATAGTCCTTTTTTTTACGTAAAGCGGGAGCAGGAAACAACATCAAAGTGCTGTGAAAGGTTTGCCTTCCAGCTGTGAAAATGCTGTCATCATCTTAAGACTGGAAAATAACATCCAGCCTTATATTTCTTACACTGAGTTTGCCTTTGATAATGGCCATCAATAAAAGATGTTTCATTTCATTTCGTTATAAATGCCATCTATATTTATTGTAGACGGTGATGGAAAACAGTTGCTTTTTGTTTGTTTCCTAATTACATAATGTTGTTGCATGAATTCCCAAGCCTGGTGCCAATCATGTGAACTAAGTTGACTTAAAAATAGCGACACGATCCAAAAAAATGCTACTTGAAATGTCTTCTTTGTTGGTTGCTGTCCAACAGATCCATGCAGACGCAACCTGCCCTCGTTCCTCCTGGCTTTACAGCAGCATTCTCTCTTCCTCTTAGGTCTTAAAGAGCTACGCTTGGATCAATTAAGATAAGAAGGAGGCCCAAACACGTTTGCAATTATCTTCAATCCCACCAGTGCCTCCCATCTGGTCTCCCCTCGGAGAACAGATATGCACAAAAACAAGCCTGCAGACCAGCAATGCAGAAAGCAACAGGGGTCTGATCATGCCGAACATTCATCTAGCCTCACACTTGCAGATTTTATTTAAGTGCTCCGTAAAGAAGCATCCATCCATCCCTTGCAGAGGATGTCCCATCTTGAGCTGACAGTATGGGGACAGGCAGTACAGTGGGTTCAGTGTGTGCGCCTGCAGGTTGTGGTGTGAGTGAGTGGAGGAAGAGCAGAGAGACAGGCCTGGTTGGAGATCATTAGGGCTTGTTAGTGTCCCCGGGGCCTGGTGTGGGGCCTCCATTTAGGGATCCTCCTCTCTGAGGCAGGCAGCATGTAAAGAGGGACTGGGGAGGTTTATGGAGGTCTTTGCCACTTACAGTACAACAAACTCCGGAGACTTCCCAGCAGATCTGCAGGTCTGACTTTCATCTGCCTCGCCCCCAAGGCCATTAGGCAGTTTATCTGGGAAACGGCTGCTAAAATATACATCTGTCTTAGTGTCAGCACAAAGCAGCTCTCCTCTGTCTACCACGAGTCGGTTCAATATTTAAATCGTCAGCCCACGTGAGCGTTTGATGTCGTCTCTTAAGGAGCTCCGTCTCTAGTGCTGACAGGTCTGTGGACGGAGCGGCTGTTCACTGTCAGCGGTGGAAAATGCTGCCTTCCGTCGTTTCGTCATACGTCGATAAGATCCTACTTTGTTGAAATGACTGCATTAAAAGTGCTCCGAGCAAAAGTGTGTGCTTCAGCGAGTCTGTTTCATTCTTTCAGCAATACTGATGACACTTTTGCCAACACTGGATTTCTGTCAGAATCAAAGACCGGGTGTCGCACGTTATCAGTTAATGCAATCCAGCGGGGACTTCCTCAGATTGTATCACAGTGCAATTACTCCGTTTACTCAAGGCGAGAGGTCTGGTGGCAAGTGGAATATTTCAATTTTGCCTCGTGACATTCACATTAATGTCATTGCATGCATGATGTGGGGAAGGTGACTGCAGGAATTATTAACCAGGCGAGGGTTGTGCAGAGATTCTCTACTTCAGAAACAATGATCGTGTACTGTAATGTGGTTTTTCCAAATGTTCTGGTCCAATGAATCCAATAAAACATCCTACAGCGCTCAGAAGACACCAGTATATATTTGTAGCGTTTGAGTATTATTTAAAGCTGTATCAAATCAATACTTTTGTACAACAGATATGACTATATTTAAAGTGAAAAGTGTTGCTTGTAGTGACAAACCACAGATAATAAATCACAACCCCCCGCGGTTTCCCTCATTCTCCAGAGAGCATTAGCCAATAGCGTCTTTCAGCTCATTGGTTAGGTTCAACAAACCACAACCATCAACAGCAACCTCATCAGAGTTGTTTCCAGAAAAAGCTCTTGTTGTAATTGCATTGTTTTCTGTACAAATGAATAAAGCTTGCCTAATAAACAACTATGATGCAGTGTCACGTGTAAGTGGAACATCATATTCATTCATTAATCTGATTGAATGCAATCAACCGGATGCTAAATGTATAATAACTATCGTGCACCGTCCTTGGTGAGCTATTCTTCCTCTCATGTTACGTGTCACCTCATCACGGTACCGTCATGCGAGCGGAGGATTCACGAGGCGTGAGGCTGTACGTGTGTGCATGTGTTCACATAGCGGTGTGCGTGCAAATATATGCTCATTTGCTGGGATTCCTCTGTGAGTGGCCTCCATTACTCTCAACTCTGACATTCAACGTGCAACCCCCCGCTGATCTGCTGTCTTACACTATGTGACCTCTGACCCATGTCAACGTGAACCTTTAAAATATGCCATTTTGCACAGAAGCTGTCAGCAGGAGGTCTTATCTACACCTCATTTCTGCTCTGCTGCTCATGAGGAAATGCACAGGGTCAGTTGGCAGGAAAGGTTTGCAGGCATTGCACAACTGTTAATATACAATATCACATACCATGGAAGTCCGCTTTAATCCAAACAGCTCACATATCATGTTGTGATCATTTTAATCTAAACAGCTGTACAGTGTAACAGCATGACTGCATACATTTGTTATGCACAGCACCAGTTGCTTCTAACCCTCGAAATGTTAGAGACATATACTGTAAACATTCATGTAGTATCGCAGGACAGGAGCTTTAGAAAGTAAACCTCTATGCTAAGGTATTAAGGGTAGGGTTGCATTGACAAAACATGCAAAAAAGAAATACAATTAATAAACAGGAAATTGAGGCCAGGAGTGATTTCTCTTTAAGACTTAAACGGGTAGTTTGCTTTTTGAATTACACCTAATTATCAGATAATCTGAGTGGTTCAGGAATGTGTCCTCCAGGAAATGAGTCAGCATTTAAGCATTTTCAGATCACTCGTCTCAAAATCATGCAAGTTTGTGGTTAGGTGCCTGAAATAAGTTCTGCGTTTACCCCAAGTTAAAGAGATATGTCAGTAAATACCCCACTGGTAAATGGCTGAAGCTTCTATGTGTCAAATAAAAACAGTGTCTAAATGTGACAATTAAACGCCATCACACCGAACAGCAGCCGCCTTTAGCTTAGCGGTGGTATCTTGAAGTCATGTGTTAAAAAAACGTGCAAGTATCTTCAAGGTGTTTTCCACAGAGCACATTTTTTGCAATATTCCCAAATTCACGACAAAGACCCTACATTTCTTTGAAGACCAAGCCATTGCAATGCTAACTTCCAGGTTGGCCTACAAAAACACGTCATCCCTGCACTACTGTATTGGGATAAACCACAGGGACAGCATGACCGTTAAAGAAAAACGGGCATGGGGTGGAGAGAAGTTAAAAACGTCAGTGAGGGAATGTTTGCTCCTGAACTCAGCACTAATGCAAATCCACTTTTGAGGGAAGTCAAGCTGCAGGTTTCCTGAATATGTGATTATCATTCCCAATAATCTGCAATTTCAAATCTCTTTGACCCAAAACCCCTCCTCACTCCGTCACTTTGCCCTGCTGCACACGTTCCCTCCCTTTCAGGAAGCAAAAGGAGAAAGAATTGGTCCCCAGATGAGAGTGCAGTCCCCCCCCCCCCCCTCCCCTCTCCCCTCCTGTCTGTGGGCCTCCCATGGGCAAAAGAGAAGATTAAAACAAACAGGACTTTAATCAGCAGCCCCGCTTCTCTCCGCTCAGCTGCCGACAGAAGGAGCCCTCTCCAGGAAGGCTGCCTCAAATCAAAGCTTCCTGCTCGCCACTTGCTGCTTCGACGATCCGTATCACAACAACAAAACCAGCAGAAACAATTATTTATTCCTTTTGATGTGGGTTTTGAAGTTACCCCACCTCTTCCCCTATGCCCATCCTCCCTCCTACTCACCCCCTCCTCCTCCTCCTCTTCCTCGCCCAGCCCCTCCAGCTTTCTGTATCTTTTACTCCCAAAGAAACAAGGTCATGCCAGCTTCTCTGTAAAGGAGGCTGCTTTGAAGGAGCAGCACTTCCAGAATCAACGGCTCTCTTATTTTACACTAAAGGGAAGCGGAGGAGAAGAAGCGAATGTGTTGCTTTATATAATGTACTGACACCCCGCTGAGCGCGTCAGGTGGAAAATGTCACTTTCACAGTGAAATGAGTCACGCATAATATAATCAGTCGCCTATTCTTTAAACACATTAAACTACAGCGCATAGAAATACATTTTGAAGTACTTGTTATTGCAAAGTGTTATGGTCTTGTACGTTTTTCAGAATGCTATTCATTAAATGTTGTTTCAGGATGCATGCTTTAAAATACATATTGCAAAAACGATCAATTAAAGTCAATAATATCAAGAAAACATGCAATGTATAACTTAAACTTCTTATATCTATATAAATATTTGATTGTATGTTATCTTGTGTTCAACATTTTACTTTAAGTTCTTGTTTTTTATTGGACTTTTTACTTTACCTTCTAATATTTATATCATTTTTTTAAAAATTATTTTTTGGACATTTTACTTGAAATTTGTCGTTTGTATATAAATATTTTTTAAATATTATTCTATCTTTTATTGGATATTTTACTTTAACTTTTGATATTCATATCATTAAAAAAATATACATCTTTTTTTGGACATTTTACTTTAACTTTTATATTTACATCTTTTTTTGTATCTTTTTATTGAACATTTTATTATTTATTTGATTATATTTTGCTTCTGTAACGAAACATTAAAGTATTTCTGATTCTGATTACTTTTTATGTTAATATAAATATCGATTATAAATATATTTGATTTGATTTCATTCAACTATATTGTCATTAAACCCAACTTCCCCCGGGATGAATAAAGTATTCTGATTCTCCAGTGTCCAATCTATAAATGCATGTGTGTGTCATCTGAAGAGGTGAGTGTGGATCTCACAGGTACTTCTGAGCAGAGAACGAGGTGCTGAGACTGTAACAGATCTGAACGGTGCTGCACTCGCTGCTGCAAATCCTATTTAACCTCCACTTCGATTCAAAATGAAAACAATCCTTCACCAGGAGAGAAATGTCTGAGAACTGCTTTTCAGCTCAACATCCCACAACATCTGCTGAAGCTGTCTCTAACTCTGCAGCCTCATCAAAAGGCTTGGCAGAGACAGAGCTCTTCTCGGCGCAGATGGTAATCATGTTTTTATCATTTGCTGAAAGTAGTGATCTTCTAAACTCATTTAGTCGGGTGGGGGTGTCATATTATTCCACCTTTAACCTCTGCCAAGTTGGTTTTTACAGGTCACATATTATATAGTCGTTTTCTTAGCTCAATATTGTCATTTTGGATGCAGAGCTCAAGTTATGGTTGGGTGGTTCTGTCTGTCATTTTCACCACTTGAGAGGTTCCTCCAAAGCTGCATGACGATTGCCAAGATCTGAAACAGTGACTGAATTTAAACATATGTCTTTATTTAACCCATACATCACAACATAACCTTCTTTATGTTATGCCTTTCTTCTGGTATTATCTAAACAAAAAGTCCTATTCGCTGATGCCAACCATATCTAAAAGCTTCATGAGACAAGTGTCCTAAAAGAAAAAGGTAAGCATTACTCTCTTTGTCATCATGTTCTCTTAAACAAAACAAATCCGTGAAGCAATAGAGTGGTGCAGGAATGAGTCATAAACCGGGAAATGAGTTAGCATTTCTGCATTTATGAGTCAATGTTTTTTGAACGCGTCTTTATTTTGTATTTCACAACTCATCTTTTCTTTCTCAGTGTGTGAGTGTGTGCACCATACACACCAAAACACACATCTTGGTCGATAAATCTGTTCCTGATTCTGATTCTTATAACTTCTCTGGTTAACACGAGCTTAAAAGTGTCACGTTTTGTTCTACGAAATAAAACGGATCAGTAAATACCTCGCTGGTGAATGTCTGAAGCTTTTGCATGTCTAAAAAATAGCGGTGTGTCTAAATGAGGCGACTAAACATCATCATATCCAACTTTAGCCGCCTTTAACTTAGCGGTGCTGACGTGAAGTCATGTGACCGTCATGTAGTTCGTTAATAGCCTAATGTTCACTTATTTTGCTTCAATAATCATGAAGTGGTGTCAATATGTGGAAATGATGGTGCTGAAGTATCAAAAACGTGTCTTCAACATATCTTGGTTTCTGAAAAACTTGAAATCCCTTCGACTTGCGATGCTAACTTCCAGGTCAGCTTGAAAAAAGACATGTCATACCTGCAGAACTCTACTTGGATCATTAACAGAGTATTTATTTTGTATAATATTTAAATAATACGGTTTCAAATGTATGGCATCAAGACATTAGTTTGGCTTTTTCTTTTCAGTGTTTTTTTTAACGATACAATTAGTGTTCAATGCCATCTGAAAATATGCAGTGTGTTAGCACCAGTTCAGTGGGTCCAGTGATGACAGAGCAGCTTGTGGCTTTTCGGACTCCCTGTGGGGCAATTATCTGCACTGTGTGAGGCGAGACAGGCTCCTGTTTCTCACTCATATTAACTATCACTGAGTTAACACAAGTGCTGGAGTTACAGCATGGGAAACTTTCACAGTTTGGTCAAAACTTAACTCATGCAAACTACGCCAATTGGCAAATTTGGCAATAGATAATACACTTAATTTGCACTTCACAACAAATATTTGATTTTGCTTTAACCACTAACTAATGCATGCAGGGTTTAACCCACAGAGATCATGCACTAAAGCAAACACTTTTCATGAATGTATAAACATTTAGGGTGTGACTGTATAGAGAGCTATCTTAAAATTAATGTGCTGCCGTTAGATTTTGACATACTCTAAAAAGCTTACTGTTTTATCTTTCAATTATAGAATCTCAACTTAATAGACACAGTAACACTGAAGCCGCAGAATTGTTAACATGCTCTCTGCCATGTAAAGTATTTCTCTAAACAGTGATACAGAGCTTGTTAAGCGTTCAATTTTCCACTTTACAACTCTCTTTAATTTGCCTTTTTGTCTGCCTTTTTTTTCTCCGAATGGTCCTTTAATTAAACTCCAGTTAATTACACAACTCTTGAATGAGTTCTGTGTCCCCAGCTGGGCGTGGGGAGAGGAGGGAATCTGGCAGAGCTGAAAGTGAAACAGCAGCTGACACCCAGACGTTCTGTGTGCCGCCCAAACTGAAAACCAGAGCGTTATGGACACATCGCTCGTCAACAGGGGTTCAGGCCACTGCTGGATGAGAGTAATGATGGGGATCTACGAGCTTAAATCATCGTTGTGTCAGACAGAAGCCTTTAAAGTGGTGAAGATTTGGTCATTTTTTCCCTTATGTGTTGTATCACATCATATTAGAGGTTGCAGTTTAATAGCAAAACATAATATTTGTACTGAAGGCTGTTGAAGAGGTTTACCTTCAGGCGTGGCTTTAATCGTAGGAGTAACACTGTATATAAATGATGAGGACAGGCACAAGGTGTTCATCAATAATTTACAGATATCACTTTTATTCTTTAACCATTTATAACTCTGTAAGGGTGTATTTAGGCACAGTGGGGCTTTGAGCTAATTGAAAACAATGACTAACGTGTTCATTTTAATCAGGTATAATACTTTCCATGTTCATCATCTAAATGCGGTGTTAGCATAGAAAATAAGAGGATTAACAAATGTGAAACTGAGTTACAAACAAAGCCATGTGTATAGGATTTTTGGGGGGGATGTTCACTGTACACACAGACATAAATTCATTCTCTTTATACATTTGATAAGGATTGCACGTGGGTAGTTGTGGACCGCCGTATAGCTCACCTCGCAGCCCTTGTATTGGGGCTCAGTTCCCGTGCAGAGGACCCAGGTTTGAATCAGGACTGGCATCATTCCCCCTTTCAACACTCCCTCTCAAATAAATTACTCTGGCCCAAAAAAATATTTCACCAAGAAATAAATAATTCTCATATAAAAAAAGGGACAGGATATTTTTTGAATAAGCTTTAGTCGTTTAAACATTGTTTCTCTTTCAGTTTCTGCATAAATGGTTTAAAAATATACAACAGAGGTAGGAAGACTACACACTTTAAAGGATGGATGACATAAGGCTATGTATGTTCCCTGAAAGTAGGAGCCATTACCAGTTCTGACAGGCCTCCACAGTCCAGTGGCTTGTCAGAAACGACAGGCAGATGTGTTGAAATGGAGAGCGGCCTGGTTACCCTGAGAGCAGCTAACAAATCCCCCGGCTCTGGAGCTGAGTGAGGGTCTGCAGACTATGACTGATCCACGCACGCTCGACTGAACCCGTCCATACATCGTACGACTCGGAGTAAAGCTTGTGAAGGCCTCCAGAGATCAGCTGTCCAGATCCCCATCACACCCAGGCAGGCTGCTGGATCAAAACTGAATGGAACCAAGGCTAGATCCACACTGGTAGGTTTTGGTTTTCACGTACATAGCTTCTGCTACTTTTACGCCTCTGGGTTGCAAAAAATTGGTTAGAAGATTTGCAAGATCCATCCTGGATGAAGTTGAACCAGAGCAACGCTACACATCCAACACTCTAGTTTGGTTAACCAAAGCTTGTTGGGAAAAAAATGATTACCAAATAAGGACAAAATATAGTAGAAAGAAATCACATGCCAGCAAAAAAAGAAATGACCTAATTGAACATAAATATTCCATGAAATATTTTCACATATTTTAAACGTGCACCAAATTCAACTCTGGTTAAACAATGGGTCTGCTTTTTTACTTGTCAGACCAAACTCAAATAGGTTTACAGTCCTATTTTTGCCTTTAAAGCTCAATTTGCAAATATAGTTAAGCTCCATACAAGATACTGCAAAAAGTATTACACGTATTTCAAATCCAAAAGTCTGGACGGGTGCCTACATGCGCAACAGCAAGATACTGTTTTAGTGATTGGCAACATTTCCCAAATCCCGTGTCATTAGGGTAACTAGCTTCTTGTTTGCCCTGGTATGTGCCGGTGTACGTAAATAGCCATGTGATATGTGATATCGTCTTAGTGTGGATGTAGTTAAGGCAAACACTTGTTGTTAACCTCAAAGATAATACTTGTTTGGCTTGAGCAAAAATGCTCTGTATAGTTAAGGGTTTGTACAACAGTCACCCCGCATTTTCCTCGAACGTAAAAGCACATTTTGGGCTTTTGATTTTGGTGCCTCAGTGTTACCTAGAATGAGATGTTACCCACAGTTCACCAAAAAGTCACAAAAAAAAGAAGCAAGAATTGATTAGTCCAAATGCAGCGATGTGACTCCTAATGATGTGATAAACGAATGCAGCAAACTCTGACAAAAAAACAAGTTCCTCTGATGAACGCTGCGGCTGTCAGCAAACCCAGAACTGACTGGCACATCAAAGCCGCACAAAAACAACAAGGAACTGGTGGCATTTCCAACAAAAAGCACAATCTTCCTCCTTCCTCCATCACAACTAACTTTACCCCATACTCAGCGCTGACCATTTACTCTGAATTGAGTCACACTCAATGGGGGAGGAGAGCTTTGAAAATAACTCTTTATCTGTGTGTTGCTGTTTTTCAGCGAACACAAAGGGACTGATGGGACCATTTATCTGTAGATTCTTTAAAAGAAAAAGAGAGGCGAAAGAACAAAGGCGAGCCTACCTGATGTTTTCTCGTCTCTCTCTCTATTTTCTTTTCATGAGGCTCTGTCTGTGTCTGCAATCCCTTTATCTGCCTTTCATTAGCGCCTCGCTCGCCCTCTTCGTATGGCGGGTGTCTGGGAGACAGTCACTTTCTCCCAGCCTGTGATGTTTCTGCAGATTACAGAGGGCCTTTGAAGCCACTGCACTCCTCATTGCCAGGGCCTCAGACAGGCCCATGCCATCTGTCAGATTGATGGCAAAGTAGAGGAATGGGGGCTGAGACACCCTCTGTTGATCCACACTTTTGTCTTTTATGTGACACATTTGGATGTCGCGTGAAAGCCACACCTTTGTAATCTGCTGCTGGGAACCGCCTGAAAGGCTGGCCCCTGCAGCATACAAACACACACACCCACCGACAGGAGAGAGAATAACGGTCCTCCGTAATTACTGTTACCTGTGGGCATTAGTCTCTAAATGTGACAATTATCGCCATCCCTTCACAGCCATCTCTAGTTTCCTCCCATTTTGCCAAGGCCCTGGAAATCACTGTCATGTGGGTCTTTTTATGCCGAACCAGCGGGAAGTATGATTGTTCGTCAGCTTAGGAGGCTGTAAGTTTGTCTGAACAAGACTGCAGAACAACCAGACACCAGCAGCTCAAGGTTTACTCTATAAGAAAGTTTTCACAGAGAAATATCCTGAACTGTATCTTCCTCCAACTGTTGACAAACGCTCAATGCTTTCTCACTGCTGCTAAGCCTGTTCTGACATCAACTTATAATGTTTCCAGTGACATATTTATCACAAAAATCTAAGTCATTTTTTAAATAATAAGTCCCTTATCTCAGACAGTTAGACTACAGCAGCATCTGTACCCAACATAGTTTATAGGCAGTATTTAGCCATGTTATTAAGCTAATGAGGGCTTAAAGTGTTGGTTGAAATGCTGTCTCAAGCTATCCTTAAAACCTGTTTTAAAACTGGAATAGAATGATGAGGACTGATATGCATTTATTTAGCTAAAAAGAGAAGCTGTAGCTACATTTCCCAAACAAAAAGTCAGCATCATCAATAATGGATGATGCAAACAGGAGACATGGAAATAAATAAAGAGCATTGATCTTGTTTGGACAGTACAGCCAGTTACTATAACAAGGATAGCTTTTAAGCCATTTTCTCACATGAACTCCACACATCATCCAAATGATACGGTTAGTTTACCATTCAAAGTGGTGTACTTACTTTATACACGACAATAAAAGCGCATTCAAGACACAATAAACCTTCCACCTTCAATTAACCAACCCGAAAACCCAACAATAAAGACTACAACTATGCAGAACAAAAGACGCTGGAACACTACTTGAACTTTGATGCAGGCCTTGTTGATGCTATGGTGAGTTGGGTCTAAATCTGATGAATGCCACAAAATAAAAACATAAAGTGTGAACATCCATGAGGACACGGTTACTCACCCCAGAGAGCCTGGTTTACAGTCCTTATCAATGGGAAAGAGTTTTCTGTCGGTCTTTGTCACTGAAGGGATGGTTTCGCCACTCTAAAGCGCATTAACAGCATTTGACTTACCGTAGTTCACGAGTTTAATTACTGCAGTTTCTCTCCATCAGTTACATTTCGCCAAACTGAGGCACTAACCGGCAGCTAATCATCTTGGGTCACCTGTCGCCCCTCAACCAATCAGAAACCAGGAGGTTGCCATGTGATTTCTTTTCTCATTTCTTTATTGATTTTAGGTTCACGACTCACAGCCATGTTATTTGTATTGTATTGGTTATTATTGTACCATCAGGTTATAATTATGTTTACATTGTTGTTACTACTTGATAAGTTTAGTTGCGATATTGTTGTGCAATTTCTATTTCAATAAAAAAAAAAAAAGTGTTGCATTCACTGTCATGGTAAATAACTCCCCATGTTAAAAGCAACAGACAAACCAAGTATACCATTGTACACATAGAAAACACGTAAGATAACACGTAAATAACCCAGGGTGACATGTGCATGTGTGAAAGTGGGTATATGCTACTTCCCTCCAACATAACTGTGTTTAACGGCCTGTTTAACAGATAATTGAACAAGTAAGTCAGATTTTGAATCGTGCTTTGTTGCTCAGTTTTCAGCCCGTGTTTTCCTTCTAACGTTGAGCGATGAATGGATTTAAGGATAAGGGCTGCTAATGCACTTGTCGATAATTAATTCATACAAACATCCCACTTGGAAACTAATTCAATTGTACCAAGATCATTGAAAGAAATTACATTTTCTATTAGAAGATTTACCCTTTTCCAGCCTTGGGGCTTCTTCTAACAGTCAGTTTGCTAAAATAGCCGGAAGGGAAAACAAAGTTAATAGAAGTTCACAATTCATCATTCTGTTTCCGCATCTGCAGGTTTCAAACAGGAGTTGGGGCTACAGGCTAAGAAGGATGACAGCTGAGATACCTTGTTTATGAGGACCCAGGTTTATGTTGAGGGGGGAGGAGGGGTCCCTGATAAACCTCTGAAGGAGAGAGAGATAACAGGCACCACGTTTGCACCTCAAACGGTGCCTCTCCCTGTGTTGAGATGATAAACTCTCATTGAGTTTGCGAAAACCATTTCCCAGTGGCTGTCTTTCAGTTTATATGAACTTTTCAAACGGCTAAGGATCTGACGGAGGATCGTCACTAAGCTCGAAGGCTTTTAACACGGCTCCCCTGTGAATCTTTCCCACCACAGGACCACTGTCGTCAGAGGCCCAGATCGACATTAATCAGCCTTTGCCTGGCTGTCACACGCGCTCACACACAAACACAGACTTGCACATTTATGATGCATGTGAGGATTTTTGATGTGTGTGTGTGCTCCGTGAAAATACACAAAGACAACCCCCAACAAGCACCCCCTGTAGAGTCACACATCAGACCAGCCTCCTTAAACAACTTTCCATTATAATGAAGTTTTTTTTTAAAAACAGAATAATATATTAAGTACCATAAAGCAGAGGGTGACCTTATACTACAAAAACATTAAGCAAGCCCAATGAAATATAGATTAGAGGAGAGGATCAGAGAAGACTGTGGCTCTGTTCCAAATCACACACTTACATGCATGACGAAAAGTTGAGTGTGCAGCAACCTCCAGATCTGAACAGTGAAGACTATGCAGAAGGGTCAGGACCTCCTTAAAATGCAGTGGTTGCAACATGAAGTCAGATAGTGTTGAAGTCTCTGAGAAAATATATCTACTTCTCACTTGGTTTTTCCCCTCAGTAAGTCTTCCCTTAATGAGTTTATGGTCTCAATTGCATTTGCAAGTGTCCTTCAATACAGCATGATGTTAATTTAGTAAATTATAGTCCTATTTAGAGTTATGTGGACTATAAAGCGGGGTATGCTTTGCTATGTATTGCTACCCTATGATTGACAAGCCAGTACCATGTTTGTTTTTTCACACTTGAACCCTCTGTGTGTGTTTTCAGTTCATCAAATTGTCTGCCCTTAAAACAACTGTTAGTGTTCGGTTGTACTGAGATACACTTTCTCCTGTCACTTCTGGTTCTACAAACCAAGACGGCAATGACCAAAATGCCAAACTAGAAGCCTTAAAACCATATTCCTATATTTATGGGTGACTTACCGGTGACAGCAACCACTATATGAATATGGTTCCAACTGCAAGCGTAAGTGGGTTTTGCGTGCACATGCCAGAAGTACCGTGTTGTTTACTGGATAAGTAAGAATTTCTGAGTATTCAATGGTAAACAAGATCGATACAAAGTCATGTGACACAGAAATTAGGTATTTCTTGACTGTACTTCAGTGTCTGCTGGCAATGGCCTAGATAACCGATATGTTGGCATGTGATTTTTTAACCCACTTTAAATGGGGAGAAAATGGAGATGGCAGATGCTAACGGGAATAAGCTCTGTAACTTTGATAGTGTGTACTGTTGTCTGCTTGCTGCTCTTCCAATTTTTATAGCATGACGGTCTCTATGTCTTTGTCCGGCGTTAACATGGCTGTGTTAAAGCTTGTGCAAAGGCCAAGACTTTCCTCCACAGACCCGGGTGGGACGTCAGAGGACAAGAGGACGGAGAAAGACAGTGGCGATCTGTAAAAATTGATAATCAAAGACAAAAATTCAAAGTGTTTTGGTTTCAGATAAAAATAGATTTGCCATACACATAACTCTTTGACGGGGGATGAGTGATTGATGCTCAAAGATGTTGCCATGACAGTCTGGCAGGCGGGAGAAAAACACTGAGGCAGAATGATTGGCTGCTCCTCTTTGATGTTTCTGTCTGACTTACTTGTGACGGCTGGTTACATCTTCAAAACCGTTCTGCGTTGACAGTTGTAATGACCCCAAACATTTCATCTGTCATATCTGAACAGCGCTCTGACAACTACTAGTGAAAAGAATATACTTCTATGACCAAACTTTACGCTATATTCCTATATCTTTCCATAAGGAGAGAAGTACTCAATGAGCATTTGTCACAGGCTTCAAGTTTGAATTACACAGAGTGACTTACAATGATACCACTTTTAAATCTGTGTGAGAGACAGTGCAAATGTCAGAAAGACAAAACCTGGAAACATCGAAGTTACAGTTTTCTAATAAACTTCAAATGCAAGAAAATAAATGAGAGGTTGTGTAGATGTATGACAGTCACAAAGTCCACCTCTGTCTGAAACATTGTTTTACAGCCTTTCTTTTTAAGCCCACTCCCTAAAAAGCACACACTCTTTCAATGAGCTTGTGAGAATATATAATATATGTAGTTCTCAAGTCGTGGTTGGAGATACTCAGATGGTTGGTGGTGTATAAATAAGCCTGCATGTGACGAAGAGGAGCAAAATCGAAATGGCTTGTTGAAATCCATGTTTTCTGACCCACAAAAACTCAACTTGGTGGGTTAGAAGAATCCTCCAGATACCAAAATGCATACCAAACTACGACAAATGTGGTTTGGTCCCCTTTAAAACATGTTAAATATCTGTAGTGCTGTGGATCAGGGTCACGTTTAATCTGCAATTTTGGTTCAGTCGAACCATGTGCAAGACAGATAAACCTTTCAAAGCCTGACCTTGTATGCCTGTTTGTATTTTTGTTGTGTGTACGCGGCGAGACCAAACATCCGAGCTCCATGCCGTCCGCAGAGCGGGAAGCGGTTTCCCATGGTTCTGCTGGGATGCAGCTTTCATGTGGAATCAGTCTCTGGGTCCCTTTAGCCTCTCTGTTGTGACAGAGGATAATGAAATTCACAACATCTGCCATTTGTTAGCCCTGTTTGGTGTAACTGAGCTCCTTTTAATCCGTGGACTTCCAACACGTGTGCTGCTCCACAGCTGGATTCAAGCAGATGGATCCCATGGCCTCCCTGGTGCTACAGTGGGCTGGAACAGGGCTGGTATCAGGACATTGCACTGATCCTTTGACCGCTGCAATCACCACTACAACTTTCCTGTAATGAGGGCACTCTGGCTGGCTCACCTGTTATTCTCATCCAGAGTCACTCCCTCTAAAAGGCTTTCAAGATGCTTATAGTGTGTTAAGGTGTACTTGACTTGGGGGGATTTACTCCTCCTTGGAAACTGAAGTGACTCAATTTAAAAGTAATGGTAAAGATTTAAAAAGGTTTTAATTTGGCGCCATCAGGTGGTAATAACAGACACACCACTACAACCAATCCAATCCAATTACGCAATCATTTTTCTACAAAAGACTAAATGTTTTACAAAGTGGAAGGCGGACCTCCCCCAGGGTAGTTCAGCAAAGTTTCAGGGGATGGAAGTTAAAGATGTTTGACATTAGTTAGTACTTTATTTATAGATGTTCACATGGAGATGAACGTGTGTGATTCATTCAAAAAGGGAGTTAAGAGATCCATCAGTTTGGGGGAATTTGATTGTTTTCACCACTTTCCCAGAGTCAGAAACTCAGAAGTGCCTTAGGACAGACCTTTTCATCTATATGATGTAGGAATTACTACAAAATGTAACTATTAGGTAGGTGCTTTTTCCAAGCTTTGTCTGAGGGGAAGCCCACTGTCTTAGATATATGAAATAATCCTTCTCCAAAAGTATAGCAAGATGTCATAATCACAGTAAACTCACGTAGAACTATCACCTAACTCTGCACTTTGGTATCAGGCGCCCAACTTTTGTTTTGATTTGCTCTTATCAGAATCCTTTCAGATAAACCAATATCAAACAACCAAATTTAGCAAATATCTTCAGTTGTCACAGTAAAGAGTGAAACAGGTTTCCAAAGATGTTCCATACTTGTGTGATGTGTTTAAGAATCCATTCAACCTAATAAATCAGTCAATACATTTGTAATTTTGAAGGTACACAGAAATCCTTTCTTGGTCTGTTGTATTTGTTTGCATAAAGATGGGTAGGGTAAAGACACTTCATTGGGTTTTTGTCCGGGCAATATTTCTCTGACCAGATAACATTTGCCTTGTAATTGAAGCTTTCTCCATAAGCTAGTCATCAAACAGGCAACCAGAGATTGTACGATGGAGCTAGTGTTTCTTGACACATAACAGGAGGTTATTTGTTGGGGACGGGTTTGCTCGGATAGGAGTCTCAAACATCAACAGGGTGTCAGAATCACCTCTTCATCTGAAGGCAGGAATGACTGAAAATTGTGGTTTCATTCAATCTTCATTCTTTTCCAACCTTCGGCCCCCATCCTGTACCTTCTTCATAAAACCTGGAATGCGCTTCGAAGAATGCACACTATCTCCATGAATAAAACATGCGTCATTCATCAGACGGTACAATATGTGCCGATTTAACAGAGCATAGCAGCTCTGCAAAGCAGTGAAGCTCCAGACTGTATGGTGTCCTATATGGAGCCCAACCATAAGCAAGTGTCCTTTGTCTCCTCTGTATTCTGGTTTATTTAAGCTTCATTCCTATATTTAATTCTAGTTAAACCATTGATTCTACAAAGGATGTAGATGGAGCCACCATGCTGTGATTTTACGGCCTAGCCCTGTGTAGCATAGAGTTTGGTATGTGGCTTTTGCCATCTTTTTCATGAGTGATGAGAGACAGTGGCACTATCTGCAATGGAAGGCTGAGTTTTTTTGGCATTTAGCTGAAATTCATGAACTGAAAACACACTCTAAAGGGTAAAAGTTTACTTAACTCTAAATGGGACCATCATTCACAAAATGAACAACGTTTTATTAAGAAGATTTGAAACCAGCGTTTAAGACACTCTAATACATTAATAATTATAATCAAAACATAAGATATTATTATTCTGGAATAAGTTTATCTGCAAAATGAATACTTTAACGTTTCGGAACTTCAAGTATATTCTGATGCTAATAATGTTGTACTTTTACTTGAGTAACATTTTGAATTCAGGACACTCTGGTTGTTGTACTTTTACTTAAGTATATGATCTCAGAATCAGAATACCTTTAATCGTCCCACAGAGGGGACATTTTAAAAAATCAGGCAAAATCTGAGTAGGCCTACTTCTTACACCTCTGGTAATGATTAAAAACAGCATGAAATAACAACAGGACGTCAGTACGTGTTAAATTCAGCGTCCAATATTTACCATACATGTTTCCTAATGTAAACTGGATGACAGTTAAATCTGGAGGGACCAGTTTTGCAGGGCTTTTGTCCTTAAAGTCTAATATTGAGTTTACAGCGTTCCCTACCGGCGTTGAGGGGCGATGCTTCCCCCTCGCGTTGTTCCCCCCCTCGCCGGCAGGGGCGCTGCTGGCCCGCGTCGATCGGCAGAGCTTCCGCCACTACAGAGAGAAGCAGCCGGTAATCATAATACAAACAATGGGCAAGAAACACAAAAAGCACAAGTCCGAGAAACACGGATATGAAGGTAAGACTTTCGCACATGTTTCTAATTCTTTACTACTTGTAGAATCTCTTGATTTTTTTCTGAATACATCAACTGGAAGATCTAATGTCGCGCTTGTTAGTCGTGTTAGCTTGATCATTAGCTCTAAGCTAGCTGATTAACTAGCGTGCTACCAGTTATTTACATGTTTACTTTCCACGTGTCTTTTTCAATGTGCTACACTTTAAGTATGAATGCAAAGCAGTTATTTAAGATGGCAAAATACCATTAACTGCAGCTTCACTACAATGCCTGCTAGGGAAGCTAGCTATTAGCAGCTATTGTTACTAGCATCTCTTAGCTGTCAACAGATAGCTACAGTTAGCTCGGTTATGTTTTGTTAATTAAGGATTCATGAGAATATAATAAGTGTTTATTAAGACAAATTTTTAAAAAAGTGCGATGGGCTTTACATTTCAGGACTGCATAAGAATAAATTAAGACACTATTTAAGATTTATAGGTGTTATCATATGAACAGTAGCTAAAGTGTAGTTCCTCCAACAATGCAACATATATAAAAGACATAAAACAATAAAAATCATGCAAAAAGAAGCAGAACACAAATAAAATAGAATAGTGCAAGATAATTTTGCAAGTGGCGAATGTGCAGGAAGAAGTAAACTGTATATAATAAGATGATGCTATTCTAGGGATAAACAAACAGGTGCAATGCAAACAGATGAATGGTATGTGAAGGCACAGAGCTCATGAGTTCAACAGTCTGGTGGTCTTTGTCCTGCCATCCTGCAGAGGTTCAATGGAACATTAAAGGCATGTTGGAAATGAATTGATGTGCTTGGATAAATACATTTATTTTAAGAAAAGTTTCTTGGACAAAATGATGAAAAATGTTTTACTAATTCTTCAAGTCTGAGATCTTGTTGTTGACTTGATTTCTGCAGAATATGGAGAGAGACCTCTGAAACTGGTGTTGAAAGTCTCTGGGAACGAGGTGACGACAGGAAGCTCGAGTCGGGACACTTTTTATGACGACCCGGCGTCCGACTTTGAAAAACCTAAGGACAAGAAGAAGAAGAAGAAGAAGGATAAAGAGAGGAGCTTTGGGTCACCAGAGGACGACAGAGGAAAGAAAAAGGCAAGGCCTCTAAAAATCCCAAGACCTTATTCTAGAGTAGTTATGGATCGTACGCTTGTTTGACTCAATGTATGTTTTTGCACTATTAGATGACAAAGAAGAAGAAAGGACAGGAAACAGATGGAGATGATGAGCGGAGCAGAACTCCTATACGTTCAGAGCTGGATAAACTGGAAGGTATTCTCTCATTTCCTCTTGTTGGCAGTTTCAATTCACCACCTTCTCTTGCAAACATTTCCATGACGCTTTGTTATTCTTTCTCGTAGAAAAGGAACAAACTCCTCTGCAGGAAGCTTTGAACCAGCTCATCAGGCAGCTCCAAAGGTGCAGCATTGATCATTTGAAATCATTGTGTGTATCAGATTGTTTTCCAGTCCACACAGTTCTTGTGATTATATTAACAACCATTAGCCCCCATTTCCCCGGAGAGGAACGTTACTGTATACCCGGTGCAGTTAAGAAATAATGCATGTGTTTGTTTTCCTCTGCAGGAAAGATCCCAGTGCATTCTTCTCATTTCCAGTGACAGACCTCATCGCTCCTGGCTACTCTGTAATTATCAAACGGCCGATGGACTTCAGTACAATAAAGGAAAAAGTCAAGAAGGAGTACTATCAGTCGCTGGAGGACCTTAAGGTATCCGTCTTTATTGCCCACTGTTGTATCATCGCATGCTAATTAAACACACACAACAGGATCTGAGCATTATTAAATAGATTGAAATCTGCTCAAATGAAGCTTTGAAAGAAATCTGTAACCCAGTAGACGTTGCCTATGTTGATATATGTCAAAGAGCACATGCACAATGAGTAAAATGAAGGAGAAATTCCCATCAAACTGTAAGCATCAGCCATGGATCCCGTTAGCTAAAAGCTGTTTTCTTGATGTGTTGTTCAGGTGGATTTCAAGATCATGTGTGAAAACGCCATGATTTACAACAAACCCGAGACCATTTTCCACAAAGCAGCTCGGAAACTGTTGCACTCTGGGATGAAGATCTTGAGCCAGGTATGAAACTTTCCTGTCCTTTATTTCGTTATGATCAAAACATGAACCCCGGTACTTCTCTTTTGTCTGTTCCATGAGAGATTGGAGTCAACTATCATTTTTTAAAAACAGATCTTTAGTACGCTGTGAAGTATTTGTTGCTGTGTCCCTGTAATACATACGGCCCCGGAAAAAACGAGACCACTTCAGCATCATCAGTTTCTCCTGTTTATTTTTTATAGGTACATCTTTGAGTTAAATAATTAGTATTACTTTTTTATTGTATTCTATAAACTACTGGCTATTTTTCTCTGTTGGAATTCAACACATACTGGAATGGCTGATAAAGATTTAAGAAAAAATTGGAGTGGTCTCTTAATTTTTTCCGGAGCTGTTTCTGTAGGATAGGGTGTAGGAAGTATAGACAAAGCAGTATTGTGAAACTGTCAGTATGTAATAGCTGTTAGCTTTAGTTAGAAATACCTTCATCACTACTACTAGATGATATTTACTGTCAGAATGTTCAGATTATTTTGCATTATTTCCTTTCTATGATACTTTAACTAAAAGTGTTGTTTTTGCCTTAAACTTCATGTGATGCACTGGAATGAAGTGAAATAGCTTTGCTGTTGCTATCCAGCAACAGATGGGGGCAGCAGATATCCTCAAAGAGTGGTGGTTGTAGTGGTAGTGGTGGTAGCAACAGGTTTATCAGGTAATTGTTCTTCCTCCCTGATTCGAAGTAAAAGAGACAACACATTTTATTTTGTTTTTTACAGGAAAGACTGGAGAGTCTGAAGCAGAGCATAGCATTCATGTCCGGCCTCGACCCTTCTGATGAAAAGCCGGGGAACACCGAGAAGCAGGGGGGGGGCAGCGACATGGACCAGAAGAGAGAGGGAGCCTCGAGCACCAACCCCAGCGAGAGATCCCTGACACCCAGGTGCTTTAAGTCTCTGACCTCACAGACATGTTATGGGCGAATACGCGTTGTTTATGTTCAATGAGAATAAGAAGACCTTTAGATTTTTGTTAAAAGTGATCAGAGGAATAATGTTTTTATATTCATCTTGGTCCGCTCCGTTAGGTTTAGTGTGAAGCAAGTTGTATCCACATTGTTAAATTCTGCCATGACATTGAAACTTGTTTAGATGAACACCAAACTTCTGGACTCCCACACACCAGACTCTCCAAAGAATAACAATTAAAAAGAGACAGCAGTGAAAGGATCAAATGTTATGTCTGTTAAGGAAGCTTTCTATTGTCAGACGCTTAAAAAAAAAAAGCCTATCAGTGGCAAAACATTCAGTAAGAATTACATTACAGCCTGCTCTGTGTAAGTGAGCTGCAGCACTATTGCTAATATAGTCTGGAACAAATACAAATCCCATCTGATGGTTGTAGTCAGTTTAACACCAAAGCTTAATCTACTAAACTACTTAATCTCAGTAAACAATAACCCGGACTGCACCATTAGAACAATGACCTGCACTTTTTTCTGCACACATACATGTAAATATATTTAACAATACGGACTCCAAAATGTTCCTTTAATTCACAGTTTGTTTTAAAAAGTTACTTACCTTTTAAATCATTTTTATTTTACTGTATACTGTATTTCTTTCTCACTCTATTGCTGCTTTAAACTCCTGAATTTCCCCACGGGGATTAATAAAGGTACATCTTATCTTATCTACAACAGATGCAGATGTTAAGGTATAAGTAATTTGCCACATCAGCATATCTACTCGTAAACTAGGAGTTCCCAGATTTCAACGCACAGAAGTGAAATAATAATTATGACTGTTGATTCACTTATTATCTTAAAGTCAGTGTCAGTCAGAGATCTATCATGTCTAACAAAAAATTGCGAAATGCTGCCTCTTATTTTAAACAATGTATGTATTTTTTGACGTATCCATCTTCAGTTTCTAGCTTTGCTGCTAGAATGTGATTCAAATAGACTCTCAATAAAGGATCAATACTGTCATTTTTTAGTCACACGTCGACACAGGTAGGGTTGGGGTAACTAATCATCCAAAATGTGAAAGGCCTCACGTCGATGAACCCGGGGTCCCACAGTTTTGCTTTCTGTGAGCACGCTGTCCTCTGACACTGAAGTGAACCCTGTTTCCACCGTGGAGCTGAGAATGTGCAGAATGCCTCGCAGCGCGCCGGGTCTTGTTTTCTCTCAAGGCTGTGCGTCTTTCATACGTGTTTCCGAGTGATGTCACGTCTCAAGTTACATGTTGGTTATGACTCACTGTCAGAGGTACATCCGAGGAAGCTTTTTCATTCCTCTTCTTCTGTATTACAACACAAGATAATGCTTTCACTGAGATCAACAAAGCACTTCTGAGATTATCTGGTGACGGAAAGCAAAATGTCAGGGTTTGATGAACAGGAGCACAAGCACTGGTTTCCTACCTGCAGAATTTGATGATGTGTGCATGCTTTTATTACTTACTCATCCTTGGATTTCAATTTGTCTTTTCATTCAGAAAGGACAAGGACTCCAAGGACGACGCGGTAAAGGCAGAGAAAGAGCTGGAGGAAATCCGCAAAGTCATCGAGGAGTCTGGAGGAAAGCTGTCCAACCGAGTGCTGCAGTGTGATGTGAGGAAGCTCTTTAAATGTCCTTTAGTGTCTCAATATTCATATTCCACATACCATGAGTCCTTATTCAAATAAACTATATGAGAAATAAGAAAGGTAGGTTATTTTAAAGCCCTCTGTTAGCTCCATTAGCTTAACATGAATTAAAGCTTGTTCGACATGAAGCCTTCTCTTCTTTATCATGGTGCTCAATCAGTGATGGGGGAAAATGTCTCCAGGTCATCCCAAATGTTTAAGCACAACGCAGCCATACCTTAAACTGAAAGGTGATTTGTTTAGGTGTTTATGTGCCTTTGACTCGTGTCTTTATTTGTTGTGTAGTTGGAGTTTGTAAGGCGGAAGACGGACGGCTCCACCACTCTGGCCGTCCTCAACCCAGCAGATCTGTCAGCAGGAGGTAGGTGCACCTGCAGCCAGAACACATCATTTTAAAAGCTTCTAGCCCTGGATATATTTGCTGGTTTTCCCATCTGATGAGTGTAAAATGTATATCCTTTGATTTTGGAAGACTGTGGTAAATTCAAGACGTCACCTTGAACTTCGGAAAACGATCTGTGATTTTTCCCTATTTTTCCAGATGGTTCATTATATGGATGGGTATTGTTCAGAGCTTTATAGATACTCCTTATTGGTGTGGTCCTTTATCAATACTAAATAAATGTTTTTTGAATATATTATAATTTAAAAAAAAGAGACAAATTCATTAAATGACTGGATATTTTTCAAATGTTTTTGGAATATTTTAAATAAAATAATAACTTAGTGTTCCAAGAACAGAACCTGTAATGTTTAGAACTGCAAAGTCATAAACTCCATCATGTCTTCATGGGACCAAATTTTAAATGTCAATAAAATCCAAATTATAATAAATATTCATTTGCTCAGTCCTCACTTTTGTATTGTGAGTCTATAGTTGGTAAATATTTCAGTTTTTAATTGAGGTTTAATGTGCGATTAATTAACAAATAACTAGCCTATAGATCCTAAATCAATAAAATACCTTTCACTGTTCAATGAAATTCTTATGTTCAGCTTCCACACCTAAATATTGAGCTATACAAACAAACAAACATGAAAAAGGAATGACTATGTTGGCGTGTTTCCTGTTTCCAGATGTTGGGTTCTGTCCCGTGAAGCTGGGCATGATGTCCAACCGGCTGCAGAGTGGCGTGAACGCCCTGCAGGGCTTCAGGGAGGACAAGAGGAACCGGATTACTCCAGGTAATGAATTACTCCAGCTCAGTGTGTCTGTACCTCAAGGTTTAATATCAGACCCCCCCCCCCCTTACCCGTATTAACCTGCTTTTATCGAACTCTTTCCACAGTGTCCTATGTCAACTATGGGCCGTACACCTCCTACGCACCGACCTACGACTCCAGCTTCTCCAACATCAGCAAGGACGACTCGGACCTCATCTGCTCGCTGTACGGCGAGGAGGCCACCCCTCAGGGCCCAGACAGGTATGTGCAGCAAGCCCACGAAACACCCTGGAGCTCTGTCGTCTCTCTCAGACGCATTCCTCATTATTATTATTACCCTCCAGATGTTTGTCTTCTCCCTCTGGACGAGTCAGCTGTAGGTCCTTTAATCCTTAAACTGTGGTTTCATCTGCTTTATGTGGAGTGTCATATTCTCACGGTACTCTGGGCCACAGCAGACTGATGTCACCCCTGATTTACTGTATTTACCAAGTTATTCTGAATCATTTTTGACAGCTTTGGCCCTAGTCAAATGTGAGCATTCTCAGGCATTTGGCATGTGGACAATCTCTTTCTGTTTCATCTTCTCTGTCATTTCCACTCTGGGCCTCTGTGCACTCTGACACCCTTAGTTTACTGTACCTGCAACACGTATTTAACTGTGCTAGTGAATCCCTGAGCTTCTATAATCCATAGTTTTGTAGTAGTTTTTTGCTTATTGAATTGGTTGGTTCTGATTTGTGTGATTCAACATTTCTAATAAAACTAACTCCAGGGCTAAGTAAAGTCAAACTTGAAAGCCCTACAGATTACAGTATGACATTTTCAATAGAAGCTTTGAATGATTTAACAGACTTTCCTATATTCCTTGAATACAATAAAACTTGGCAGCATTTATTTAGTTTGAAGCTGTCTTCTGATTGGCCGGGAAAGACACCCAGCTCTGTGTTTGCAGCTTCAGTCTGCTTGTTGAGGAATGGTTGCAGAAAGCTCTCGTGTATGTAGATGTAATTCATTCAGCGGTTACTTCTACTGCTTAGCCTCTGTGGTTGTTAGCCCTCTTCTCAAGCCTTTACTTCTTCGTTTAAAAAGCCATTATTATTGTTATTTATGGACTGTCTCTTTCACACAGTGGAGGTTAAGTTAACAGGAGGTTCAATTCAGCGAGAGTCAGCAACGACTTTTCATTATTGTTGGCCAAGAAAGTGATCAGATGTTTTTATTTCTGCTGAAAACAACAGCATTAAGTGTCATTTCTGTGTGGTTTTTGGCAGTTTGAAAGACTTCCTGGCCAAATCAGACGAGTACGTGTACAGAATGGCAGACAATGTTCTGGACGCGCTGACCAACGGAGAGCATTCAAAATCCCTGAAGGAGAATAAAGTAAGAACCTGCTCTTACATCACACAAGGATCCAAATGAATTCTGACTATGTGTTATCTATTCAGCTCAGGATACTAGCTTAATCAATACATTGTTAGTGTATTAAAGGTCAGAAAATATAGAAAAATGTCTTTCAATGTCTTTCAAAAGGCTTTCCCCCAGAGATATTGAATTAAATATGATATAAAACACAGAAATGCACGATATCTCCATCATTGGGAGACATCCGCATTTTCTGACACGATTGCATGATAAATGACTTTGAAAGATGAGTCAATTATTAAAATAAATTGACCTGAAATTCAGATTAAAAGCAAAGGGAACAAATCTGAGTGTCACCTAAGTTTAAATACGTTCTGTTTTCCGCCCGCCCAGCAGGTGGAGGAGACACCAAAGACCCCAGAGGACGCGGTTGACATGCAGGTGAGATATGATAAACCTCCCTGAGTGATGTCATCCCCTGTACTCTGTGTGTCCCTCATGGAAAAAGACATACCGTCCACGATGAGAGATCGGAGTGTAACGTAAAGCCTCCTCCCCGCTGGACGGGATGTTCGGAGAGCCGATCTGCAGCGCCGCTGTTCTGCGTACGGCACGTGCTCTCGCCTCACCTGTGGAAACATCATTTCGTCTTGTCATTATTGAAGGCCTCTGCAGACGGTTGCTACGTCAACCAGCTGTGTCCACATGGCAGGGGCCTCCCTTTAGTGGCGGCCCGTGAGCGCACATGGAAAGAACATTTCCCTCTCAGACCCAGCGGTGATGCTCGCTGTCGGAGAATCTGGAGAGGCCCGTGTTTTCTTTCTCTGCCCGCTGGCTGCGCGGCTGAATCGCTCCTCAGAGCAGCCGAGGAAACCCAACACAAGCCCCTCCACAGGCACACAGAAACCCCCCCTCCGTCAGGCACACAGAACCCCCTCTGTCCGCCTGTTTGCTGTTCTTGGCCCCCCTCCAGCGTCGTCTCATCCCCTGCCTGGTGTTGCAGCTTTTCATTAAGTCTGATTTTATCAGAGTGAGGAAGCAGCGTGACTAAAGGCCTGGATGCTGCCCTTGAAGCCTCAGCTGTCTAGTGAGGAATACATTTTCCTAACCTGACTAAACATGTTTCCCCCACCCCCCCCACCCCTCTTCATGTATTGTAGGAAGCTGATCCTGTAACACCCGACAGCAGCAGGCTGGACCTCCTGCTCCCTGCTGCAGGCCTGCAGACGGCAGAGCAGCTCTCTGGGGGTAAACACACTAACATGTCTTTTAAAATGTCCGAAAATTATGCAAACAACGTTCTTAAAGGTCTTGTTTTGTCCACGACTCATAGATATTCAGTTTATTTCCTTAGAGGAGTAAAGCAGGCAGAAAACATTCATATTAAAGAAGCTGGAATGACACATTTCACCCTTTTATCCTTCATGAAAACCAAGAAAAAGAACTATTGATGAGTTTTCTGGGTTGGATCTGCAGTTGTGTTCATTTTCCCAGCTGTTTTATTAGACTTTATTTAGACTCATTTATCAAATGTCCTTGTTAGTTTTTACCAAATTGAATTAACCTCATCAGCATGTTATTCTTATATTAGCCAGATAAAACCACCTGTAACTGTTTCCTTATAATTTCGATTGATTCAAACTTTTGCAAATCTTGTTTTTGCAATTCAATCAATGCAGTCTAGCCAAAACATCCTTCCTTTTTCCCTGAGCTGTGCTGTTTCCATAATTAACTTTTCCGTAAGTAAGTTACTCCCAGTCCTCCTGAAGGTGCTCATTGTGCCGCTGCAGACAATAAAGCCAGAGTTAAGTACAGTTTTTATTGTTTAAACTACATCTTAGGAGCCCATTTGAAAGGCAAGGGTGTTTCCCGTTGTTCTTAACTTAAACTCGTCTATTCTCTTTATTTTTTGCTTGAATATGAGTATAAACCTGCCACATTGATGGAGATACATGTGAGAACCAGATGTGAAATTAATATGCACACATCAAATTGCTCGCAGCGTTTTCCAGTTCAGACTGAATTAAACCCCCCTCCATGGAAGATATGACCCATCAGCCCCGTCCTTGGCTGCTTCGTGCGTCTCGATGTGAAAAAAGAGATTGATAATCACACTGAACCATGTTTCCATCGAGGTAATTCAACACTGAAAATGCAGAACCTCATCTGGAGCGGTTAGCCGAGCCATTCTGTCTCCTCAGATCTTCATAAAAGCCCATCAGAAGTGTATTCCCCCCCTGCTCAATCAGAGGCTGATGAACCATGAGATATTTGAGGATTAGGAAGTAATGGATGTAATCAGAGGAGCCCAGAGGAAGTACTAACCGTGAGTCGCCTGTCTCCCCTCAGAGGCCCTGCACTTCCAGGAGAAACTGGATGAGACTACAAAGCTGCTGCGTGACCTGCAGGAAGCACAGAGGGAACGTCTGAGCGCCAAGCAGCCGCCCAACATGATCTGCCTGCTGGCCCCCACCACCAAGGAGCTGGAGCTGGGTAAGAGGAGCCTCCTGACCCCCCCTTCTCTCTCCACTCAGGCTGTCTCCAGACCTCCAACCAGGCTACATTTAACTCTCTACCAGCCGCCAACTTCTAACGTGTTGCACCTCACCTTCTGTATGTTTTCTCTGCCTCTCAGCGGAGAAGGTGACGGGGAACCTGGCGCAGCTGACGGGTCAAGTGGCTCCGTGTGACGTCAGCAGTGTGTACGGCATCAGGAGGGCCATGGGCATCGCCGTCCCCCTGGAACCCTCCGGGCCCTTCATCGACCTCACCACAGGTACAGCTCCTCACTCGACCAAATCACAGCTGTTTGACATTTACGTCAAACTGTTTTCGAAGTATAAACCACCATTTCTGTTCGCCTGTGGTGGAATAAGTGCATTTACTAAATTACTCTACTTCAGTCCACTTTGCAGGTCCCTGTATTTAACTCAAGTCTTAACATGGTAGATGAAGATGGAGATATTGTACTTTTTTACTGCATTACATTTATTTGGTTACTATTTTTGCCAATGAAAAATTAGGAATAGCTCGAACAATAGGTTTTCTTTTTTTAATTACTACCCAAAAGATTGCAAGTCCATTTCCCTCTCAAGCATTTTGAATTGTGGTCTATTGAATGAACAAAATAAATATCATAAAGGCGTCACTTTTGAAACTAGTGACGATAATTCCCTCCTTTTTTTAGACTCTTTTTTTCCCACTAATGGATTAATTAATCTGCAGATTAATCCATAATAAAATATTCATCCCTTTCACAAATTAGTTCAAAAGTACCTCAATTAATACTTAAACATAATATAATGGTACAATATAAAACAGGATAACAATCAGCATTTAGTATTTCTGCTACTTTAAATACATTATTCTGGCTTTATTTATTTGAATGCAGGACTTTTACTCTAACACACCACTTTCTACAGTGTGGTATTAGTACTTGACCTTAAATAAAGGATCTGGACACTACTCGTAATCATTCCTACTCTGAATAAGTCTCTAATAGCAAAATAAATGACAGAATTAGCCTTAAAATTAAAGTTTCATCAAGAATAAAACATCTTATATTTTCCACTTTTGATGTCTGCAGTGCAGGACACGGCCGAACCAATGGAGACGTCGTCCAGCTGTCAGGATTCAGTTCCACTCATCACTGTTTAATCAAATTTCTCTCGACCCTTACTGTTTAATAAGTTACGTCTTTGTACGACGGGTGCTTTTTGTGTGACATTTCATTCAATAAACCTCTTTGTTTTTATACAAACCTGGGCTCCTGTGCATCAAACTGCAGACTTAGGAAAACATTTATTACATTCTGTAACTGTACAAAATTCATTGTCACATTTGTTCACATGAAAGCCAATACATTATTATTATCAGTATTATTATGTAACCACGATTACGGACGAGATGATGTTCTCGGGAGATAAGGCCACAGGACAAATTGACATCAGTTCAGGTGATAGTCTGAGCCGGAGGCAGAAAAACATTCACAGCAGGCGGGGGTTAAGGTGTCCCTCTGTGCAGCAGAATAAACGCTTCGACAGGTGATGCACAAATGTGTGTATTTCCCTCTTAGAAATGCAGCAAATATCTTGTCATATATGTCACTTGTTTCTCTGGCAGAACCTCAAAGATGTTCATAAAGACCTAAAGTCTTGATACAGTAACTTCAGGACATTTTCCACACGTCCTACTTTGTCGCGATGTGAATATAAAGGAGCAAGAAAAGCGTTTTTAATATCTTTATCAGCCAGTTTCTGTTCTAGCAACAGCTCCGTCTTACTATCTCACTCTCATTACACAGTAACAGAGCATCCCGTCTTCCAACCACATGGGTTTCAAGTTATGATCCAAACAGTATCCATTGTTTCTTTTTTTAAAGGCCTGTACATCCTTTACCTGTATATTATTTGGCATTAGTACAACAACATCTAAGTTAAAGACAAGAGAAAAAGTACAAAAGTGATCACTGGACGTTAATGTGCGTAGAAAAAACATGGCGATCGTCCGTGTCTCTCCACCATGACACATCCTGATCCGCTCAACAGGTCCCGAGTACAAAAAGGTTTTCCAGTGTCACATCCACCACACAGCGAGGCCTTTAATATCACGTTACTGTGTGTGTGTGTGTGTGTGTGTCGTGTGTGTGCGTGTGTGGAGGCGTGCAGCAGTCTGTAAGCTTGTGTGTGTGAGTCTGTCTCCAGGTGTGTGTTCCCTCAGCTCAGACCCATGCCCTGCTGCTTGCTCATGTCGGTGCACACAAAGAAGGTTTTCAGCTCCCCTTTGCCCTTCACGTTGATGAATCCCCGACACTCGCACGAGTAGCCCAGCTTGTGCAGCACCTCGCACGTTTCCTCTGTCAGCTGAAAGAACAAACACAACACTGCAGCTTAGAAAACCACAAAGCAAGTTCATAGCTTTTCTTTCGTCTGGAGACCGTACTGCGAACACAACTGAATAATACACCAAGTATTTGTTGATTCTGTCTTTACTTTGGCAGCATTATAGTTAAGCTCACTGTCAGTCTGTCACTAGCAGTGCTGTAAGCAGAGGGAAAGTAATTCAAGTACTTTCCTAAGTTAAAGCATGCTTTGATAAGATAAGAGTGATACACAGAAATAAAGTGAAATTAAAGCAGGAAGGAAAATGTAATGTTCATCTCGTCTCATTTAAGACGGTGTATATAGGATATGGTAGGTTATAAAGGAAGTAAATTACTAGCTGAGAAGGAGGGTGTAATATTACCAGAGAATAAAATCAACATTTTAATAAAACAAACCTTAGATATATAGGAACAAAATGCTAAATTTACAATTTGTCAAGGAACCCCATAATAATGTTTATCAGACCTTGCTAAATGAATCCATGTGGTTCCCTGAAAAGTAAACTGAGAAATATCTAAGGTTTTCCACAGAATATCTGCTCCTTCCCCCGGGCTGTGATTACTTTTTTAACCTACAATGGAACTAAAACACTGTCCCACTTACTGGCTAAAGATGGGAACTGGAACTTTGTAAGTGCAGCCATGATTGTGATTAGTAATATAAAGCTTAGAAGCAATAACTGTGAGAAGTGACATGAGGCCGTGGTGCCTTCAGGAACACCAGATAAAACTCAGTTTGTCTCGGCTGAACGTACCTGGATCTTCCCGAGCTCCCCGGTGCTCTCCATCCGGCTCGCCACGTTCACCGTGTTCCCCCAGATGTCGTACTGAGGCTTCCTCGCCCCGATCACTCCGGCTATCACAGGGCCGTGATTAATACCTGGGGAGGAACACCATGTCTCAGTCTCACAAGGGATACAAATTAAACAGAAGAGAAAAAATAAGATTCAAGGGGGAAAAAATGTGTCATCCCGCTTCTGATCTTTGTCTGGATACTGGACTTCTCATTTTCTTCCATGAGAAATGGGAGCAAAACCATATTTTTGTATTTTTGCTCACTTTAGTGATACTCCTATTGAAATCCTATCCTATCTGCATTGAAAACAAAGGTGTTTGGACACGGTGGCTGATAAGAAGGTTTAAACCACTCAAATCACATGTCAGTGTTTATTCCTGTTTGTTTTTATCTCCAGAGAAATGTAAATGTTGTAACTAAAACGTTTATCGGGGTCTGTAAACTCTCTGCTCACACTCAGCTGTCAGACGGAGGCTAAAGGCTCTCCTACACGGGGTCCTTCTACCTCACGGCTGAAGTATTATAGAGACTTCTGCTGGAAGAGTGAAACACGCTTTTTATTACTCCGTCTCAGAAACAACACTTGAGCGTACCTGCTGTGAAGAATTTCTTGCACACTTCTACGCAGGTTTATTTCCTCTGGATTACCTCTGGATTGTTTGATACCCACTTCATTATTTATATGTTTGTTTGTATGTTTTATTTTGGTAGTTTGTTTTGAAGTTATGAAGTCTAAGGTGTAAAAACCAGATGATTTATGGAAAACTAACAATACAAATACATAAGCAACAATGAACAGTAAGACAGCAGATAGTATAATAAATATTCCTTTAAAATCAGACCCTAAACATCACACAGCAGACGCTACAAGACGTTATAAAGATGGCTTCACTGGTGTAAGGAATAACCGACGGTCAGTGAACGCAACGTCATGGCAACACTGCTGCAATGCATTCCATGTTCCGTGTAACCATGGAAACGGGTTGTGTTATTGTGCACACCCAGCGTGCAGAGTTGAGTGAATGAAGAGGGGGGGTTTTTCTACACTCACCCACTCGCAGCCTGAAGCTGTTGAAGGAATGTCTGTTGATGCCGTCCAGCTTCCCGATCAGAGCGATGGCGAACTCCACCATGTTCCCGATCTGAGCCTGCTGCCTCTCTTTGTCCTGGAGGACGACATCAACAACCTCAATATGACCGATCACAGATACAAGGGGATTATGTTCGAGTAAGGAGTCTGTCTCAACGGTGTCCAGAACAGACATGGAGTAATTAATCAAGTGTAATTGTTTAAGCGTCTCCTCCAGGAGTTATTTTAGAACATATGCTCTAGAGAAGGAGATCTTTTACTCAGGAATGAGACCACCAATGGTCATGATTTTTGAATAACTATGAATACAAAATATTAGTGACAATACAAAGCAGTAAAGTAGATAATAATAATAATATATTTTTAAAAATGTATAATAATAATAATAATAATAATAATAATAATAATACTTATAATAATAATACTTGTATTAATAATACTTATAATAATAATAATAATAATACTTATAATAATAATAATAATACTTATAATAATAATAATAATACTTATAATAATAGTTATAATAATACTTATAATAATAATACTTGTATTAATAATACTTATAATAATAGTTATAATAATAATAATAATAATAATAATACTAATAATAATACTTATAATAATAATAACAATAATAGTATTTATATTAATAATAATACTTATAATAATAATACTTATAATAATAATACTTATAATAATAATTATACTTATAATAATACTTATATTAATAATACTTATAATAATACTTATAATTATAATAATAATAATAATAATAATAATAATAATAATAATAATAATAAGTACTCTTTCGGGTATCCAACATTTTAAAAATGTATATTATTTAAAAGTCAGTTGTTTGGTGCTTTTTATTTATAGCAAATATATACATATTTCGTGTCATTATTTTAGTTCATTTAATTTATTTTCTTGCTTACTTTTTTATTTAGACATGTTTTTTTTTTTACCAGGTCATTGGCGGTAAAGCGCCCAGCCGTCGTGACACGCCAACAACTGCTGATGGCGAGTCAGAAATAGTTTTTCTCAAACAGATCCATTACAGGGAGCTTTAAAGACTTTAATCAATAGAGAGACGCATGCATTCATTATTTTAGAGGTCTGACCTGATGTCTTTGAACAGTGCAGCAGTGGCTTTTTTGCTTGAAAGCAAAACATCCATAGATAATGTCCAAGGCAAGCAGCAGGAAAACAGAGGTAAAAACCAGCTCAACATCCTCAATGTGATCACTCCAGAGTTACAGTTCTTAGTTTTACCTGATTGTTCTCGTGTCCGGGCGTCCCGCTGAGCCCCGCAGCAGCCATGTACGTGCTGCCGATGGTCTTGATCTTCTCCACCCCGCTGAACTTGGGCTTGGAGAGCAGCTGGTGGAGAGAAGCACAAAGATGGATGTTAGTTTCAGGTTGTGTGACGTTGGTTTGTTAATGCTCATCAAAAACTAAACGACAAATCAAACAAACTGAGGCACTGAGAGACCAGCAACTTCAGTGTTATGCACGGGGCTCAGACCAGCCTCACTCAGCTTAAACAATGCACGTGTTTACAAGAAACTATGAATAAGATGCACGCTCTGCTGCATGTCAACACATCACTCTAAGCCCCGTGTCACAGAGCAGCACTCTGCAAAGGCAGATGGATGGAGGTGTTTCTGGATCCTGACCTCGTCAAAGTCTGCGATGATCTCGTTGAGCAGCCTCAGGCACTCCAGGCCCTCTTTGTTGATGTCACACTCTGTGTAAAACTCTTTGAAATCCGGCACCGAGGCAAACATCACACACACGCAGTCATAGGACTTATAGTAGAGGTCCTGTCGGGGGAAACGTACAGTCAGCACAGTTCACATGTTTTACTAAAACAAGAATGCTGTTATTTCCAAACTAGTGGCAGGTACAGACATCTAAGTAAAAATAACTGAACTGTTTTAAGAATTTCCTCCAAGTTTTATCTCATTTTATTATGTTTGCACTATCTTTTTATCCAGGCTTGAGATTTGGAATGTTTGACTGACCTCACTTGACTGAATAAAAGGACAGTTTGCAGTTTATAGCATATTTATCTCCTCCAACTTGATGTCATGTAGTTTTAAAAAATACTTCGACCCAGAGGGCAACTATAAATAGCTTTGATATCATCCCTGAACTAATTACTAAATAAGGATAAGGCAGCCGTGGACAGTATTCATCAATAATGTCCTTGTCATGTTTCATCTCTTTGAAGAACTCACTGAGTGATAATCTTATGACTGTGCACATTAAGAAGGCAAGACCTCGAAGCGTCGTGTCTTACTTAAGAAGCAAAACAACTCTGCTTTTATCCTGAAGTGCCTGCAATGTGTAAGAACTGTGAGTAAAAGTGCTTTAAGCATTTATTTCACAGCTAAAGTGAGTTAACACTGAACAGCAGAGATGCTTTTGCTTAATTTTAGAACCTACACAACATTTAGAAGACACTTGAACACAACACAGGAGACTACCATTGTCTCTTGTGAGTAATTAATCAATAAGGAAAATATCTGCCCTTTTGTTGAGTATAAACACGGGATTTTACAGACTTATACTGAGCTGTACATACATCATTTATCGCCTGAAGAAGCGTTGAATATCTGATCCACTGAGGTATTTTAAGAGTATATTGATGCTGATACATTGAGGTTATTTACTGATAGAGTGAGCAACTAATCATACTGGTTCATTACTGGTAACTCATTCATCATTACTCATTATTCCCATAACGACCAGCCTCGCCCTCACCTCGTTCTTCTTGTTCTCCCCGACGAACAGCGCAGCGACGTGAGCCGGCAGCACGTTCTCCAGCAGCAGGCGGTTCAGGTTCTCCCGGGTCTCGATCTCGTCCTGCTCCGTGCGGTTCTTGTACTTCAGCAGGAAGTCCTGCCGGAAGCACGACTCGTTCTAGCAGACGGAGACACAGCGAGAGAACAATGAAGGAAGCATGACTCAGAGATTTAATTCAAATGTTCCTGGATTTTCTTGCGTTGATTTGTATATCTCCAGAAGGTCATCAGTGTACAAATATTATTCACCTCATTTAGCCCCCCCCCCCCTTTCCCCACTTACGGTCTAAACGCTCATGCATGCATTGTTTAACAACTCCAAACATCGCTGTCAATCATGTTTTGGTTATCTAAATTATTTAGTTATAGCATCAAATTCTACGTCCAGTTTCGAAGGTAATGAAACTTTTCAATTTATTATCTGCATGTCTATTCAATGCCTTAAAAAAAGTGCTTTCTCCCCCCCGCTTGTGGCACACAAAGAAAGTTCTTTTCAATAAAGAAAATTAATTTAATACAAAAATAAACACTTTATTCAAATTGAAGGTTTCATTTCATTTTTAGGGAGACGACCTCTCAAAATATGTTAATTCAAAAGCCTCAAAAGAAGCTTTGAAGGAAAATAAATCCGGTGCAGTGAGGAGTCAGATTAGGGACAGGGAGGTGAAGTTACCTGCTGGGAGATGATGAGCATGGTGACCAGGAACAGAGTGATGTAGATGCAGCTCATCACCTGAGGGTGCTTCACCAAACCCAACAATTGCAGGATGCTGTGATCCTCGCTGCAGGAAAGCACAACATTCAGGACTTTATTCACACTTTTTATTCGTGATTATTCTGGGATTGTGTTGTAAAATCTCTCAGGTCTTTTAAATCAGCTGTAGAATTGATTTTATGGGATTTTATTTTTGCTTTCTTCTCTTTTATTTGTTGTCCTCTGTGTGTTTCATGTGCTGTTGTTTTTTTCTATGTGTATTAAAGGTTCTGTTTTTATGCAAAAACACTTTGTAATTCTTATATTTACATTTTTAAACATTATATTGTATGTATGAACACAACATATTGACATTTAAATTACAACTTTTAAAGCAAATGGGAAAAATATAATATATTACAATATTTACCTAAGAAAAAAAACTCTAAATTGTCTCAATATATGTTTTATTTTCTCATGTAGGGTCTGCTCCATGTCTCCAACAAACAAAAACGACTATAAGATAGTTTCAATTATAAAAAGAGGAGTTATTGTGTAGATAAAAAGCCGATTGTGCTTAAAATCCAGCATTTTTAAAGAATTTCATTTCAGATTTAAGCTTATTCCAAACCTGGCCTTTCCCTATCTTCTAGGACTTTGAACGTTGTCCTTTAAACAACCGCTCTCTCTTCTCTTTCTCGTTGTAATCCCACCTGCTGCAGTTCACGCTGTGGCCATCCAGGGTGCAGAGGAAGTGCCCGTAGTCCACAAAGAGCTCGCTTTTGGTGCTGAGGATGATGATGTAGTACACCGTTGAGGCCAGGGTGAGGAAGAGCACTTTGAGCTCGAAGCTCACGCGGAGAAAGACTCCACAGGCGATGAGCGACAGGATGCAGCAGTACACCGAGTACTGAGGGAGAGAGGGTATACAGGCAAAATAGACAAGTGACACATCTGTAGATGACTAAGGAATAAGCAGGAGAATAACAGTAAACATTTAATACATGTAGAACTAAATCCTATGTAATTTTAGGGAGGGATACGTAAAAAAAGAAGGGAAATATGCCAGAATTATTTCCAAATAATTATTACATTTCTTGTGAACTCCTCCTTGGGGTTACAGATGTATTTGCATAGAGTATATGTATTTTTGTTATTACTGAATGTCATTTATAGAACCTTTTCCTCATGCTTCAAATATGCAAGACCTGAGGATGTTTGTAAATAAGTAAGGTCTTGTAATCATGAATAAAAATCAAATACAGCCCCTTCTTACTACAGAATAAGCAGGAAACAAACGTTTGAATGTAACAGTAAGTGGAGTTAAACCATGTCTTCTCTGTTTCTAAATTACAAACATGCCAGGATTATTTGGCAAATCCTCTCTAATCTAAAAACAGTCTGACATGAAAATATTTTATTATTGCCTTTGGTTGACAAACCCATCACTCACAGGCAGGTAGAAGAGTCCGTCCTTTAATCCCTGCTCCTGGGAATCATTGGTGGGATGCTGGCCGTTCATTACAGAGGAATCTTTTGTGTTGATGAAGCACTGCGAGGGGGATGAGAGAGAAGTGAGTGACGGGCTGCCCCGGACAGCCGGATTTGAAGTGTTGGCAGACAGAAATAGCTAGAAGGACCTCTCTTAAGACTCCACGTGTGAGCAGGTGGAAAGGTAATAAGCACCTTTAGTTTTCAGGTGCTTTATATGAATATTTATACTTTTACTTTCTACTATCTTTCGACTACATATGGGCGACTGTGGCTGCGAGGGAGTGCGGTCGTCTTTCCTTGGGCGAGATACTGAACCCTGAGGTGCTCCTGATGGCCAACTGTGTGTGAGTGTGTGTGAGTGTGAGCTTCCCTAGAGCAAGTGGTGCCGCTCTATATGATTGAGGTGTGGATGGGTGAGTGTCTCGTAGTATGTGAAGCGCTTTGAGGGGTCGAGAACACCTGATGAAGAGCTACATAAGTACAGTCCATTTACCATTACGTCTATTTGAGAGATTTAGAAACTTATCAGATGAAGATTTGACCGACTGGATGATAAAACGAGCGATTGATGCTCGTTATTGTACATTTCAATGATGCATAAACACGACTGCTAATATGTGAAATGTATAAACGAGTCAAGTTTTCTTGGGAAACCTGGAGAACGATAATAAAAGTATATAGTCTTTTTGCAAAACAGAATTTGTAGATATTTTGGTGATCAGCTTTTTTTTAGAACATTTTTAGTATTAATTATTGATTCATTTGTATTTATTTTCAAAATGCTACCCAGAATGTGCCATTGTGGTGTCTTGAAATTAATAAACAACATGCTTTAAAATAAATCAGTGGTTTTAACCTTTCTGGCTTTTGACACCGTTCACTAAACTGTGTGTCATTGGGGCCACCTTTCAGAGCTGCTTCACCCAGTAGTGATGTTCTTTAATTAAAGACAGTAAAGTAGCTCAGACTAACCTCACCTCCAGCCACAGTCAAATGCTGCCTACACCTTAATGCTTCAGTATTATTAATTAAACGTGTTGTATAATAATCTAGCTGAAAGAATCAAACAAGTACTTTTAATGTAACACTCAAAATGCAATTTGACCGATACATTTTCAACCAAGTGTGGGATTATTTTAAGAGGCGTTTCTTCCCAGATTATTTAGAGATGTTCTAGTCTTACCAGGTTAAATATTGCCAAGATAACGATGACCGCAGTGGTGATGGTGGCCAGAGGGAGGCGCACACACGGCCGCTTCACCACCGCCTCGGACAACGCAGGCAGCCACTGGCACTGCGCCAGTTTCTCCGGGAACAGGCGCTGCGGACAAGAACAAAAAGATTGAAACATGATTGAAGACGCACGTGGCTTTAGCCCAGTCATCCATCTCCAGACTTCATGTGTGAGTGAGTAATGGGGGGCTATTTCCAGAGCGAGAATCTGTCTGAGAGGAAACAAAAGGGTCAGGTGTCAGGAGGTCGGCTACAGAGAGCTGAGTCGCTGCGATGACGTCTTTTACATTTTCACACCGGCTAATTCTGGCAGAGAGGCACGTGCATATGTACACATCAAACATGACCTTTCACCCTGTCTTTATTTAACAGGGACTGGCCTAGTGTAATGAGTCCTTTTGACCGTTAATGCTAATGATAGGACGTCATGATAGCTCGGAGATGGATCACCGTATATTACAGCCTTCAAATAAAAAAGGAACAATAGTTTAAGATCAATTATTAATTGAACTTATTAAGGAATAAATTATATATATATAAATATATATATATTGTTAAAAATAAAATAATTACAATAGTTAGAGAAAACACAATAAAAACAATTATACTTTAAAATATTATACAACATTATATATAACACTATATATTTTAGGATTCCAATAACTATTATACAATTACTAAAAAAGGAAGTAAATATATATAAAATAACAAGAACAATAAGCCGCACCTTTATACCTATATTCTTTAAAGGATAGAAGATAATGCATTAATACAATAAACCAAAAACATGTATATGTATATATTAAAAATATTTATATTATTAAATATTTAGAAACAAAAACGAAAAGTGAAAAATATGAATAAAATAAAAAATGAAGAGAATGGCTTTTTAAATAATTGGGTTTCAACCAGAAGGTTGTGGGTTCGATCCCAGCCCGTGTCGATGTATCCTTGGGCAAAACACTGAACCCTGAGTTGCTCCCGATGGCTAACGGTGTGTGAGTGTGTGTCAATGTTAGTTCCCTAGAGCCAGTGGTGCTGCTCTGAATGGGTGAATGACTCGAAAAAGACCTGATAAAGATCTATACAGTCCATTTATCTTAGAACACCGTCTTCTCTCTTGAAGTCCTCCTCCTTACATCCTTCCTGAAAGCTTGTCCGTATCCATCGTGTGTGGCCTTCACAAAACAGCAGTAAAGAAAGAATTTCACATTTCATTTCTCAGGCCCGGGGAAATGGAATTCCTTGATACCCCTTTAGGGATACACACTTACAAGTAATGCTGCAGGTCAGGGCCAGCATTAAACAGAGAGGGATTCTGAAGGTTTTCTGGACAAAAGACACTGACCTGCCTCCAGAGCTTGTTGTTTAAAGGGATGACAGGTTGTTTCTACTTTCTACCAACCTTTATGCTACCTGCCTGGGGAAAAATGCCCGAAATAACCCTGTCATCATGTAAATGTGAATGTAAGGCACTGACCTGGAAGTGACCTGCGAAACAGATGGCCAGGGTCAGCAGCAGCACACACACCAAGACTCCGAACCAGGTCCCCAACATATGTCGGCTGGGGGAGAGGAAAACCAGATAATCAAAAAATCTCTCCCTTTCATTTTTAGTGGGATGAGTGGGCAGGAATGAGTCCTAAGACCTGGAAATGGGTTAACATTTATTACCTTTGCCTTAAAGTCAATAGCTTGGTTATTTGTGAGTGAAAGAAAGAGGCGAAATGTAGTCATACTCACTCCTTCGTGACAAACATCTGCACCAAGAAGATGCAGAGGAAGATGACGGTGGCACAGCCGACGTAGTGTTTGAACATCGGCAGGTCCAGGGCTCGGTACTTTGAAGAGGAATCGGAAGAAGAAATTCTCGTTCAACACCAGGATGTGATATGCATATCACATTATGAAATCATGCTTTTAAACCAACCTGCTTTTCCAGATCTTTCTTTGGAAACCACAGAGCTAAGCTGCCACTTTCTTCAGTGTTAGACCACTGCCTGAGAGAGGAAGGAAGGCAGGAAGGAAGGAAGGAAGGAAGAAGAGAAGGAAGGAAGGAAGGAAGGAAGGAAGGAGAAGGAAGGAAGGAAGGAAGGAAGGACCATTTAAGTAGGCTTAATTGAATAAATACAGCTAGTATTGCAGCATTATCTTGATATCAATATGTGTTACAAGACAATAATTGCACAGATATGTTACCAAGACTAATCCACTCCTCTAGCATGGATAAAAAGTAATGATTTATTTCGATACTTAATTGTATTTATTTAAAATGTAGAGCTTAGAGACTGATTTCCCCGCTATAACACACTGGTGGTGGCATGCTGGATCATGAAGATGGTAAAACAGTTAGTGTGATAGTTGTTTCTTAATTATTATTATCGATCAAATACCTGGTTTATCATTAAAGGGCAGCTTTCTTGCAGAGTTGCAGTTTTTATCTTGATGTTATTTAATACTTATGTTGGTTTTATTGTTTTACTACCATTTCCAGACTTGTGAGCCCGTATTTTGCATGTTTTTAATGACTTAATGAACTTGTAAGTTCAATATAAATTGTTTGTAGGGTGACTTCACACATCTGTCCAGGAAATACTGATAAAAACAGCCTCTAGGCACTTACAGGAATGTCTTTAAATGTGTCTAACAAATAAAAAGTACAACATGTATGCATTAAAGGGCTTTAAGTGGTTGTAATCGTGGACCTACTTGCTGCTGAGCTCATCGATGGTGGTGGTCATCTCGTTGTGCAGCTCCTCGTCAAACTTGCTCTTCTGGGATTTGTTCCTGCAGCGGAGAGCACAGAGACGGTTAAAGAAAGACGGTGAAGCACGAAGGCGGACCGCAGCAGACTCCAGGAAACCAGATCAGGCCATGCAGGTTACTCAGGTCCAGGTTTAGCCGTTGCTTGAGAAGGGCATTAGTGAGAAAAAAAGATGAGGGGGTTAAATGGAGGGAGTGTGCAGGATGCAGACGACTGTGTGTTAGATGATCTCTGAGGGATTCAGCTGGAGTGTGTGTCTGCTCGGAAACCCCCTCCTTCAGGAAGGAAACACTCACACAGACACACAGACCCAGATCCACAGCAGCCCATCAATGTTAATAGGAGCAGGTCAGTCCACTAACAGAGGGTGCAGGGGGTTCTCTGCAGGGGTTCAGAACTGCTCAGGTTAGTGTTCTGACAGCAAGGCTCCACGGTAAGGCAATAGTTCTCACCCTGAAGGACAGAACTTCCCTTTTTAGAGATATGGGTCTCAGGGGAGGATTTAAAAAGACTGGAGTTTTTTGTAATTTATGGTGCAATATGCTCTCTTTTTAATAATAATGGCAATAGACAACTTTTCCCCCGGGCGTTTCCAAGTGGCATTATTAACGCCCCTAAAACAAATTGATTACTCTGTGTGTTCCTCAGAGTCTACTGCACTTTGACGGATGAAGCTAGTAGTGAATTACACGTAATAAAACTACTGGTTTAAATAGTTTGAACTACATTGTGCAGTAGCTTACTGATAGTAACATATATATATCTGAATTGTTTTCATTTTAAATACAAGTTAGATATTCTCTTGTGTTTTTTTGCTGGAATTTGACTTTTTTAAACTATTTATTATACTGCTTTATATTTTGTTTTTATTTATATTTTGTGTACATTTTTTGTCCCAAGCGTATATTTTTAACTTTCTTTTTAAATGTCATTTTATTTTGTTTTATTGTAATGACATTGCCTTGTTTTTACGCTGCGGCAACGAAGAAATTTCACAAAAAGGGATCAATAAAGTTCTTCTGTCTATCTATTAAGAATTTGATATGATCTTTTATACTCAGAGGTTTGAACAACTCTTTCAAAGTAGCTCTACTCAACAAAACTACATGTTTCCTCAGTGCTGAACTTCAAATTCTTCTATTTCTAAGAGTGAAGTAATTGGAATTGAGCAAAGCTATATTAGCTACTAGCTTTCCTAACGCTGTACATTAAAATCTATAACAGTGTATTGTTAATAATTCCCTTAATTATTTTAGCTAACTTATATAAATGCTGATGGTGTCATTATTTTACTTTTAGGATTTTACTTCATAACAAGTTAAAGGAAAATCTGTCTATTGGCACTTTATGTTTCATATTTAACTATTTCATTCATTTTTGGGAAACTGCATGAATCAAACTGATTGACGGGTACTAATCTGTATTTTAAATAGGATATACATTATGTTAAAGATGACAGTAGTTTTGTATTTCCACTTCAAACAAGAGGCTCAGAGCGTGCATCCATTTGTTTTAGTCTGCAGGGGTCACAGGCCAAAGGGTTGAGAACTACTGCGCCGAGGGAATCAGTCCCAGCGGGCCCTGAAGGCCTCACTCACTTATAGCTGCTGAACGGAGCGGAGGGCAAGGAGAACGGTTCCTCTAGAGACTCGTCAAAGCTGTCCGGGCCCAACCGTGAAACACAAACACAAATTCATCACAACAGAGCCACAAATAAACAAAACTGACTGCTGGATTAGACGCCTTGTGCTTCCATGCCTCAACCGTTAACGCTGCAGTTTACAGGAATGTCCACAATAGACATTTGTGTGAAATGTTCAGAATAAGTGTATTGATTCTTCGGTTTTGGCCGAAAACAAATATTGAAAGGTAGCCGTGACCTTGAGATTTGAATAAGGCTGCACATTGAAGCTAAACTTGATCAAAATTTCAATATGGACTAACTAAATATCCCAAAATCCGATTTAGGAAAGTCAAAAAAGGGGAAAATATATCAATAAATCTTCTTTAGAAAATCATACCGTTATCATTTTAATATATTCTGTATTGATACATCATGTGACATCAGTAGCACGTACAATCTGTATTCTATCTGTATGTTGTGTGATGATACTCTCGATCCTGATAATGGTCACCCAATATTTTTCCATCAAGATATCTGAGCTGCCATGAGAAGTACGCATCCTATATGTAAGAGACTTCATGCCTAAAATATCCTCCAACACAGAGATGATAGTAAATGAATGTGACGGAGTGATGAAATGATGCAGATTCAGGAAAGTCCTGGCAGGGAGAGTCGGTGGAAAACATTTGAACACATTATTGAACAACAGTGATGGTACCATGGGCCGACTTCCAGCAAGAGTGTGTATGTGAGTGTGTGTGTGTTATAGTTAAATAAGCAATACAAATTTAGACTTTACGAAATCGGCATGTATTTGGTGTCGGCAGATTGAAGCTTACATCCTCTAAAATGTCCAATAAGTTGATGTGTTGGTAAACTGTTTATAAAGCAGGTGCAAAAACAAATACGTCTAACAGCATTTTGCATTTTTACGGTAGTTGCTCCCTAGTTTCTGCAGCAGCTCAGAGTCGTTCTTACCTCTCAGTGATCCTGGAGATGGTAGATCGTAGAGGGATGTCCTGGAAAACAAACATATGAATAATAAGAAGATGCACGATAATGTAAGTGTTGAAGTCCAAACTCACTCAACCTATACATCATTTTCAGTAGAGAGATACTTTGTATTCACTTACTGCTGCTGCATACCGATCTTCACTTCTCTATAGTGTATATTTCTAGGAATAATGGTATTTTATGCATATTGTATACACCTTTGCCATCTAATAACATCTGTCTTCTCACCTTAAGGCGGGACTTCCCGTTGACGATAGCGTCCGGGGTGAAGCCCTCTCGGTTCTGCAGGTGGGCGAAGGGTTTGACGGCCCCCCAGGACTCCAGGTATCGGGTCATTCGCACCGACGCCCTCATCTTCAGACCGTCGTTCACTCGATGTTTAACTGCACAGCGGCTGTTCAACAACGGGTCTTTAGACTTCATACACACACACACACACACACACACACACACACACACACACACACACACACACACACACACACACACACCAACATTACACTTATGCTACGCTGGGGTCATTTAGCTTTCGAATGCAACACATTTCTCATTCTTCCTTAAAATAGAGGACTCACCCGAGGATCGATGACCAGGTAGGTCTGGATGTTGAGCTCCTTCAGGTAAAGATCTCTCAGGTGGCCGTTGCCGTCTTCCACTTCGTAAGCTTTGTTCAGGTGCTTCAGAGTCGCCTCTGTGATGTGGACACGACTGACCAGAGAGGAAAGAGCAGGAGGTCGATTCAAATGCTCATCATGGTATATGTAATGTTTAGTTTTCCTCTTCCTCTTTACTTGATAAGACAGGCAAGCATCAATCCGACATTATCCCTTTAGACATTTTTCTAAAGACTTTCTTTTTGCATCACACCGGCAGGAAACTTAATTTAAAAAACGCTTTAAAGGTGATTTATTTAGTTTTGTACGGCCAATAATCATGCTGATATTGCATCCTATGATGTTTACCTAGTCCCTGGTGAAACTACATTACAAAACTTAATGTGCAACCAAAACTGGAAACAAAACAAAAAATTAGGAGCTTGCAATATTTTAAAAAGTTTAACAATTTTCATTTAAAACGTATAAAAAATAAGCTACAGTTTGATGGTTAGATTTCTGATGCTCAAGTAAACTAATTACAAATAATAATATGATATATAAACATGTACAAATATATATATATATACAACTCAAGTAATACAACGTACCCAGGAAGGCCTCCAGACTCCATGTGATTGGCCAGCGTGACGTCATGTGACCACACGTCAAACTGCCACTTTCGGAGGCCGATGACGCCGCAGAGCACGTTTCCCGAGTGCACCCCCACTCTCATGTTGATGTCTACTCCTGTGGCCTCACGCACCTGCCTGCACGAGTTTCATTATTAATATCACATTATTATCAAGGTCGTTCCTGTCTGCAGAACACGGTCTTTACACACACGAGAAAGACTCGCGTTATAGTACACCTTGTTGTTGTTGAGAGTTGTTTCTATATGCAGTCTATGGTACTTTACATACAGTACGTGTCACATTTCTGCTCAGATTGACCTATTTTGTAATAAGGGTTAGTCATTTGGCTTTTTACACCTTATTGACACAAATGAGTTAGCATTTTTGCCCTTCCTCTTCGCTAGAAAGTCAATGGATTTAATGAATTTGGTGACATGACTGAAATAAGGCCTTGTGTTTAACCTTAGCATCAAATATTTTGACGTTTTGGTCAAGATTTAACGTTAGCAGAACCCAGCTTTTATTTTTGACAGTGTCTTAAAAATGGCGGATGCTAACAAGTGGCTAAAGGACACCACACTCAGAGAAACTCTTCTGCTTGTTAGTTGAATAGATGCAACCACTTCATTTATAGCCTGAAGTTGCTTCTGGATCACCTGATTTTATTATTTTAAGAAGATTATTATCCCGTGAACAAAAGCTGTAAGCATCACAAACCTTTGTTAGCCTCAGAGCTAATTAAATCAATGGAAAAAGGCCTTTTGCTTTCTGTTCGGCTTACAAACATTCCTGCAAGACTCTCTATGTGTCATTCAGAATTGAGGTGAATTTGCACACACTCACTTGATGGCTTCACACATGTCCAGGCCCATTTTGACGCAGTTCTTGGCGTGTTTAGGCAGGGACACCGGCAGCCCCGACACACAGTAGTAGCAATCTCCGAGGATCTTGATTCTCATGCATTCATTTTCCTGTAATGGAAACAGATTAGAAAAAAGGAGGGAACCCATGGTTACTGTTCTGTTTCAACACAAGTAATAAATATTGGCCTGGTTGCATTCAATTGTGGGTCAGCAGTGTGTGTACGCATGGCAACACATGGGAGTCAATCTATACGAACACAGTGTTTGATTACCGAGTGCTTGATAAGAAGAGAGCGTTTCCTTGTTTAACACAGACGTTCCCAGCCAGTATGAGATTTATCAGAAATCTAATCTCTGTATTGTTACTGCTATGGTCTCTTTAAGAGGTAAAATGTCCACAGCAGGTGAGAGGACAGGTGTGATAATGACATAAAGAAGAATATCCTTATTTCACTCACCTTGGCAATTTGATCAAACTTTCCAAACAGTTCATTGAGCATAATGACGAGCTCTTTGGGAGAACAGTCACTGGCCAGCTGCGTGAAGCCAACAATGTCGGCATACAGAATACTGCAAGAAAACACAATACAACTTAGAGAGTTAAACAAAGACTGACAGCAAATTAGGACCATTGTAGGTTAGAAAAATACATTTCTGCACCCTGGAGGGGGGGTAATATGTATATGAAAAAGCAGAACTTACAGGATAAACATTGTGAATTTACCTGAAAGAAAAATGCTACTGAGATTTTGCATTTCTGAGGATCAGCTAAACATTTTAATAAAATACAAATTAAATGAAAATAAAAAATGAAAATATTTTAAATGTTAAAAATGTAAAATAACTGATTTTAATTCAGTTGGAATCTGTCTGTTACTAGCAAATAAAAACAATGAAAGAAATAAATGCATTGAAGCAAATTCAGGACCAAAGCTTAAACCATTTGTGTCTCTTAAATGTTGGCCTGATTTTCTGCCCACCCTCATCGGCCCATTACGACCCATTACAGCCTCTGAATTGGAATGCAGGATTTCAGGCAGAAACGCTCCCGACCATTAACCTCCGCTGGACCTGATCAGTGACTGATTAAAAAGCCTGTTTGGTTGAGAGCTGAATCACCGCCCAACATCATTAAAGCTGCCGGAGGACAGAAGGACAGTGTTGTGTCCTCTGACCTCCGACAGACCCGCATATCACCAGCTGGAGGTTTGGCAGAAGCACCTGACCCGCCTCCCTGACTTAGCACGTCGTCCTCCGACAACAGGGATGGAAAATCGAACGTTTGCAAAGTAATCCCCAGAGAGCATCGTGTTCTCCTTCACAGGACATGTCAACAAGTGCACGTAAATAAGAGCACATAACACCCTTTTAAATTGTGTAGGTGTTTTACTGTTAAAAAACATAACATCAGGTATCTATGTAAGCTGTTGCATGAACTGTATTGACCCCATCTATCCAGCACAATAGATGGGTAACAGCAGAACTGCCCGTCTGTTGTCCAGCAGACACACAGCACCTGTTCCTCTGAACACGTCCAGGTGCTTGATGAGACAGAAACTCAGATAATGAGCGTCTGACTGCAGTGATTACAGGGATGAGTCAGTGTGGCAGTCTGTCATTCAACACCTTTTACTGAATGAACAGAGCACGGACATAACGGATGCCTTCACAATGACCTCCTGACGAGCAAAGACCAAACATTGAGTGTCTTCAGCATCTGAAAGACAACATTGACTTCTACGATTTCTAATTTTCTGTGTGTTAGGCTATGTTGTGGTCATTTCAGTTAGATTTTATGCCAGTATTACGTTGTTTTCCTGCATTAAAAACATCCACAACCAAGCGATCTTCCAGTGTTTTCATTAGCTCTGAAGAATAATACTATAATGCCAGTTCCTTAAAGTAAGGCAGACGCTGTATTTTGCGTACCTACCCTGTAAATTAGTGAGCCATCTGCCAAAGTTCACATTAAGCTCTGTCAGCACCTGCTAAATGGACGAAAAAAAAAAAAAGAGCCATAACTGGGTTACTGCCCTGAAAACCAAATGATGTACTAAACTCTATCGTTATGATAAGTGTTGAGGGAAATATGTGGGGTTTTTTTGTGCACTTTTTGCTATATTTTCCATAATAAGTGCATATAAAAAGCATAGATTCTGTGAGATTCTTCTCCTTATTTAAGGTGCAGTTTAGTATTTATATAGTATATATAACAAATCTGTCACAACTGATCTGAAAGGGTCACTTCGTTTGTTTTTATTCTGGAGATTAGCTGCACAAGTTCAGGAAGGCGTCAATATACTTCCATTGATCATTGCCAATTAAAAATGTCCCCTAAAAGGTCTCAATGGCTGATCAACAACACCCTCCCCTAAGTGCACACTTTAACCGAGGATATAAAGCTTCCTGATGAGCTGAGAAGGGCCATTTAATGATCAATAAATCACCAAATCGATGGCCTTGCGTGTATTTTAAGTGTTGTTGTTCGCGGTTGTACCTGACGTTCTCGTGCCTCTTGACGTACAGACTGTGGAAGTTGTTGTCTTTGACCAGGCGCTGCTGCTCCTCTTTGTCCTTGCAGTCCTGCAGGCGCTCCATGATGGCAAGCTTCATCTTCATGGAGATGTAGACAGGCAACACAGACTGCAGCAAGTTCTCCTGCAAACACACACACACACACACACACACACACACACACACACACACACAATTAGTTGCATAGCCGCTATATAGGTGACCCAGGAAATTGGGCTTATTTCCAGGCGGTAGCACTCAATATACGTGTACGTGATGAGTCGTTAATCCTTGAAATAAAATAAGGGCAACGTGGGAACAGCTACAACACGCGCACGCACACACACACACACAGACCTGCAGTCATAACTCGTAAACATCACACTCTTTAAAATCCGGCTTACTGTATAACATCTGGCAGCTGGACAATGAGCTTTCTTACTTTTATTTACCGTCTCTTTTTCTATGTCCATCATTCCGGACTTTTAGCGGCACTAATATGTAAAACTACTTCACACCGGTTTAAATACAACAAATACATCCAATCAGTGAAACTGTGGCAAGGAGGTCAAAGCAGTCTGTTTACTGTCAGCTTTGAAAGCGGCTCAGCCAATATCAATCAAGGACAACAATATAAAAAAGCTCTACTCTGTGAATCATTATTTCTCAGGCACATTCTGCGCGTCATAAATACGAACATCAGCCAATGAGATATGCATTTTATAAAGTGTTATTCTTCATCCTTCTTTATTATTTCCTCAAGGTAGATCAGGTGTATGTGTCATTCACTGATTTCAAAGGGGATCTAAATTGGCCACCTAAGGACATTCAGATTCTTCTTTTGAAGTCCTGTTTTTTTAATATGATAGAGACTAGAGAGTGCACTCGGTACAGGGCAGTGTTTTTGCCAGATGCCCTCCTCCCTTCACATGAAAGAAGAGTTGAATCTCCATCATCTTCTTTACCTTGTACTTATTTAAGTTTACTTAAAGCAATATTTATTCATTTTGAATCATCCCTTACTCTAGTGGATCATACCACGTTAGGTCTTGAATTGATCTCTAGATTCTCCCTTTCTAAATAAGACCAAACCTTTTTGCATTTGTAAGCCACAACAAAGGCCCGAAATTGGACTACAGTAGAGTAGGTAAGGCTTTTTTTATTTTGAATCCCTGCAACTACACAACGTCCTTCAGCGCACATTCATAAATGAATACACACAATAGGCTTTTACATCCAGTAATATGCAAGATAAGCTGCTGACAGACAGACATGACACATCCACGAGCGGGGATATAAACTCCTGCAGAATCTTTTGGATTCACTCTTTCTTGGATGTTTCTGATGTATTTCACGAGTCATTTACCTGAAGACACCCCTACACTTTTGACACGATGCCCCATTTTTTCTACACAGCTTCAGATTACTTTTCATTAGACCGTGGGGTGTTCTGCTTTAACATGTCAGACATTTCCACGTGGCTTTTTTGAAGAAGCCACGTGTGCCGTAACAAAGCGTTTATTTCCCACAAGTGTTTCTGGACCGTCTCCAGGTTGCACAGACTTCACCTCAAAGGAATCACATTGCACCTTATCTTAATTTGAGGGTGTTATTGCAAATAGGTGGATGTGTTTGGACTGACAGCATTCCAGCTTTTTGATTAATTGTTAAAACAAGTCAAATAAACATCATAGTTGAAGTTGACATTTCAAGTGAGGGTATGTAAACCAAAATTAACAACAAATGTAATCATTTTAAAATCAGGGTGTGACGACACACAGCGAGGGGGCGGTCAAGAGGGTTACACACTCTTGTAAGGCGATGAATTGTGTGTGTATCCTCTATAAGAATGTGTGTGTGTGTCCTCTATAAGAATGTGTGTGTGAGTGTGTGTGTCACTCAGCTGCAACCTGAACTGCTTCCCTCCCCTCTGGCTGACCTCTTGCAAAGTTCAAACGACTCTTTGAGTTTTACACTGAAGCAGGAAAACTCCCCTCTCATAAAGCGCTCTTTGTGGGGAGGATGGCGGGAAACTATAGGATGTCTTACATGATATAATGCAGCTGTAAATGTCTTTATTACTAAATGTACAAAGGTACTTTCAAGAGGCAACAGATATCAGTTAGCTGTCATTTATCCTTCAATAGTGTTTTATTTGTCAGATAGTTTTATATTCACAGTCATTTTGTATGTTTTCACTTTTTAGATCTGTTTTATCTTCTATTTTGAAATGTTTATGTTGCATAATTGTATATTTTCAACTCTTATTTCTTATTCCATGCAATACTGGGATTATTAAAGTATACCTCATCTGATATGCTTTAACGTATCTTTATAAAGGGCATTTTAATTGCATGATGTCATGGCTATGGAATAATGATGTGGGTTTAGACTGGATCCTTATCACCCTCACACTCACTCTTTAATTCTGTCTGTCACTGGGTATGATTTCTAAAGTAAGTATTGGTTTTATACACAAAATATTGAGGGGAGGACTGTTAATACTACAAGCTTCAATAATCAATTAATTACTTCATAAATCTTATGTTAAGTAAAAAGGAAGGCAATCAGAGAACAATGCCACTTTATAATGCTATAATGAAAGTTGTCTATTGCTTTTTTAATTACTTACTTGTACATATCTTGCACATGGAAACACGTGGTCACTAAATCATGCAGCGACACACATTTACTTTGATTTAAGGGACATTTTTTACATCTTTCACACCCTGCCAAGAAATATTTGAGGAGTATCTTCAATGCTGCGTCCACTGCTGCCGCTGAATGTGGGAACACGATGTGAGATCCTCATCGGTTCCTCACGTGGAAAGGTTTTGGATATTCCCCTAACGTGCTTTTATGTCCCTTGGCTAACACCAGGCTCCTCTTTCCCCCAGTTCAAATACAACAGGAGTTTTAAATGTTAATGGTTATTTCATTCCTCTCTGTCCTGCTGGGCGACACAGCAGCTTCCCAGACGTCTCGCACTAAGCAACGGTCATAACAGAACGATAAAAGGACGAACGTTTGTTTTAAAAATGCCTCCGAACGCAAAGCGGTCCAGCACAGATGCATCTCATTTAAAAGGCATCACTTGAAAATCTAATTTCAGGGGGATTTGTTCGTCGCAATGAAAACATCCATGGGAGAGTCAACTTGAGGCCAGCCAAGACCAGGGATTAAAGATTAAATACAATTAGAAAAAAAGGCAAAAAAACGAGCTGTTCTCATCCTTTATCTGTAATGTCTGTTTCCGCCCAGAGACGTTATTAAAACACAGATGATGTAGAAAAGTAAAAAGAGATCTATATGCTTGTCACAACCATTAGCTTAGAATACACTGAGCACGTTTCCCCACAACTTAAATCTTGGTTTGTTTTTTTGAAGAAAAATGGCATGTTTTTTTTCTGTTTAAATGAATCAATTAAAAATAAACATTATTATTATTATTATTATTATTATTATTATTATTATTATTATTATTATTATTATTACTATTATTATTATTATTATTATTATTATTATTATTACTATTATTATTATTACTATTATTATTATTATTATTATTATTATTATTATTATTATTATTACTATTATTATTATTATTATTATTATTATTATTATTATTAGTATTATTATTATTATTATCATTATTATTATTATTATTATTATTAATAATTATATCTTAAGTTGACTGACTTATTTTCCCTGTATTCCATTATATATATGTTTTTTTTTTAAAGATTGTTTTATGGCAACCAGTGACTTTATTTGAGAGACAGCTATGAAAGGGGGAGACAGAGGGGATGACATGTCTCTGCTCGGTCCTATATGGGCCACTGAGTTCGATATTTTTCATTTGAATGAATTTGAATAAATTGAAAAGGGTTTGTATCACATCAATTAACTAACATATTGAACCCTTTCTCCAAAAATGTAATGTTTCTATATATTTACTTTTATATTTCTTTAGTGGACAATCACTCAGAGGTTATGTTGGCCTTTTTCAACCATAAACCGACCCTAAAATCATCAAAATCAAATCATCATCAACTTTTTCCACATTTATGATTTATGTCCCTTTGAATTAATTGTATATGTTAAGTGTAATTCTACTTTGTTTCTTAGACACCATTACTCAGATTTAGTTTGGCCCTAATGCAACCAAATATGCCAGATTGTCCAGCAGTGGCTCAGTCAGTAGGGGCTTGGACTGGGAATCGTAGGGTCGCCGGTTCAAGTCCCCGAACAGACTTGAAATATGGAAAGTGGACTGCTACTTGGAGAGGTCCCAGTTCACCTCCTAGGCCCTGCTGTGGTGCCCTTGAGCAAGGCACCGGACACCTCCAATCCCCCCTCCCCATTGCTCCCCGGGCGCTGCACGATAGCTGCCCACTGCTCCTAGTTCTAGGATGGGTTAAATGCAGAGGACTAATTTCACTGTGTGCATGTATGTGACTAACAAAGAGGGTTTCATCCTCCCATTCTATATGCCAGATTGAAAATCCTAAAACCTTTAATTCACTTCCTTATTTGCATATTCCAGATTATTATTACTCCTATCTAATATAAACTGGTGCATTTATTCATTGTGTTTTATATGTTTTCTGCAACACTGCCTTTTGTTTCCTGATGCATGTGTTGGTTTTGTTTATATGCTTAATGCAGATTGGTGCTTCGTGTTTCGTCTTGAGTGAGACAAACTTTGAAAGGCTTCGGTGATGTACAGTATGCTTGTATTTTAAATAGGCATTACAGCCTTAGACTATATAGCAGATTAAGCAAGGAGTCTCCGTTTCTTCCCCAAAAATATGCTTATTGCAATTTGGATATTGCACTTCTCTATATCTAGGACTTTGATCAATTGTGCAGCCATAGTTGCAACTTATTTTCTCTTTCCAGGATTCGATGCATGACACTCTTCCTGCAGCCACTCAATCCTCCCTTCTGAACAGGTAATGCTTTAGTTACACTAACCTGTTGTCTTTTCTCTATCTCCAGCTTCATGCGCATGCTGAGGCACCTCAGGGTGTCCTGAAAGGTCTGACGGAGCGTTTTCTCCATCAGGACTTTATGGAAGGCTCCCACCACGCTGCCACACAGAAACACCACCGCATTGGACAGCAGCTGCAGGAGGACAGACACAGAAACAGATGTTAGAGCTCCAATGGAAACACATGCATGTATCTGAACCCACCTTTGTAGCTCTAGTCGTGGGAATTGAGAATTTACTAAATTGCTTTCCAATTTCATTTACTTTTTTGTATCTAACCTAGGAAAATGTTAAATAAAGCTTAAATTCTGGTCTTTTTTGGTTAAACTTAAAGATAAATAATATAAAAACTAAAATGCAGCATTATTAGGGAGTTCATTTGTATTTAAATTAGCAATTTTGGCTTAAATTCATTCAAAACAACAGCTGCACAATGAATATTTAGTATTCCAGAAACAAAATTGTACGTTTTTGCACCCTTACGCTTCCCTGCAGGAGTGTGACATATTCAATTAGTTATTGACCTTTTATTAGTAACTTAACTTTCTTTATTTTCATGTATTTTTATGAACCTAATCCTTGCCAAACATGATATTATGTGTAAATTCTGTTCACTTCTTGGTTAAACTTAGTGATAAGGGATATACAAGTGAAGTGCAGCTTCATTAGGGAGATGCAATTGGCCTGAAATAACACAAAACACATTAATAATCCAATTGCATATAACTCAATAATTCTCTCATAGTTATTTTTGTGTTACCTGGTTGGCGAGGTAATCAGGGATCTTTTTGCTGTCGTAGGTGAGGCGCACTGTGAGCACCATGATGTGGGAGAGCGAGGACACGACGCTCAGCACCACAGCGTACCACAGCTGGAACGGCAGCATGGTGTAGACGGTGAAGATGATGAAGAGGAAGAAGGGCACCTGGAAACACAAAGGGTCAATTATCTACTAAATGATGTGTTTAATTACTCGTTTAGAGTCATATGGGATGCATTTTTTTCACAATTGAGTGGATGTAAAATGTATATATTGTAATACAGTGTGCGTATATTAAATTACAGAAACATACAGAAACATGTATTGCATCACAGAGGAAATTAAATGGATGTACAGCTCCTTCATGTGCGTAGTTGTGTTGTATTTGTCGTGTAAGTATTTCCATTTTCCGTGGGAGGATCATTTGAAGAAAGTGACTTCCATCGCAGGTGAGGTTACCTGGTCCCACGGCAGGATGATGGGGCCGCTGAAGATGAAGGTGTAGCCCATGGTGAGGTGCGTGGCCCAGACGATCAGACCCAGCAGACGCCTCCATCGCTGAGACAGCATCTCCATACACACCAGCACGAACACGGCCAGGAACACACACAGGCTGCCGCTCACCACGCCCACAAAGGCACAGTGCTCCTTGGCATTCTGCGGGAGAAAGAGGAGAATAAACACACATTTTATTACCAATGATTCCAATGATTTATAGGACTGTATAAACATCTTCAGGTTTAAGAAAATGAATAAAGTTTCCCTGATGGTGAACTGATCATGTCACTGTAAGTATTGGTTTGTTTGACAGGTCGTTGCATTTTTTTAGTAAGGTTCAGGCAAAACAAATTGATCCTTTCCGTCATGGGCCCCTAAATTGTTTAATAACAAACACTCAAAAGTGATCTGTTTCATTTTGAAAAGTCAGCTTTTTGAAAACCAACATGGCTCAGTTCAAAGTTTTGTTTCAAAACAAAACTCCTCATCTCTTCCCCGACATGATTCCACATAAAGATGTCTCTGGGTTTAAATGAATGCCTCTGATGGCGGTATATACTGTATATGCAGGAAAATAAAAACAAGTGTCCAGGTCCTTAACATCTGTAATTAAAGGAATGTATAAAAATAAGACATGTCTTCTGATTCACCAGAATTTCAACAGATCAGATGTGTCTTTGTGTCATACATCCCATCATTTTGAGGGATGATCCTCCTTTATGCCTAATTAACATGCTCAAATCCTCAATTAACTTCCCCTAAAAAGCTAAAACAGTGCTGCTTTAGATACCTAAAATAACACCAGAGGTTTATAAGAAGCACAAGTGACATCACTTATGGGTTTGTGGACTACCGTTTTGAAGCCTCAACTCTGGCATTTTGGCCGCTGCTATGTATTTTAGTTTTTTGGGACCAGAAGTGACACTAGTGGGTGGAGCTGAATACAAAGTGACTTCCATCACAGCAAAATACATTTTGAGGTAACTGGAAACATAGACATGGACAAAACCTCGATGGGACAACATCATGGAAGTATGAAAATCATTGACATGACAGCTTTGCCCTAAAACATGATCGTCTGGTGTACTATACATAGGAGCTTGATTCACAAAATGAGCATTGTGCTGTATTGAAGGAGCTGATCCTAGAGATTGAGGGCATAATGATGTCAGGACAGTATGAATTTAGGTCATAAATCCTTACAGGAAGTAGTGGAGTCGCCACCTTCAGGATATAAAAGTGACGCAAGTTTAACACACAAGTGCAGAAGTCTGTTATTTTGTCCAGTCTGTGTATGCATTCAGATCTACTGTGAACTTAATCAATGAGGCTTTATCCGTTTTAATCAGCAGTTTATTGCTTTTGTTCCAGACTTATTAAACTCTTCTCTGAAAGTAAATCTGAGGTTTTAGATGAATAAAAGATGCTCCTGATAAACGCTGATGTTCATAAGCACCGAGGCTCATGTAGGACTGTTTCCCCAAAATATTCCTGATGATTAATTTACTGTTCTATGGGAAAGAAAAAGACCACCTTTGCTTCTGTGTGAATATCTGAGTGTGTTTAATTCATGGATAAAAAGCTGAGAGATTGTGGGAGGAAGTGAGTGGGTGTTGGAGGCAGAGGAAGAGAGGAAACAAGGGGTTAATAAGAGAGCTCAGGAGTGAGACAGACACACAAAGTCGGTGTTAATAGATCTCTGCGCGGAGAAGGCCATCGCTGCATTGTATGTTCAGCTTTCTGGTTACCATGGCAGCCTTTAGAAGAGGCCAGATCTCCTCTAAAGCACTTTGTGCTCCCAGTGTAGCGCCAAGACTTGACAGAAAAACCTTTTTGTAGGCGGGAAAAGAACATGTATTCTATATGGACAGGAGCTAAAATTAGAGAACAGATACAGCTATGGGCTAATGTTCATAACATCAAACCAATACCTTAAAAATCTGGGTTTATTCCACGTATATATGTGTGGGTTATCGGCAGGTTAATGATAGAAGGCTGTGTTTACATTTTCAACTAATAAATAAAAAGGAGGTAAACTTTAGGAACAAACACAGCTACTGTATATGCTAATTGTCCATTGTCCAGCAGTGGCACAGTCAGTAGGGGCTTGGACTGGGAATCATAGGGTCGCCGGTTCAAGTCCCCGAACAGACTTGGAATATGGAAAGTGGACTGCTACTTGGAGAGGTCCCAGTTCACCTCCTAGGCCCCCTCCCCATTGCTCCCCGGGCGCTGCACGATAGCTGCCCACTGCTCCTAGTATTAGGATGGGTTAAATGCAGAGGACTAATTTCACTGTGTGTGCTCTGCTGTGTGCATGCATGTCATCCTCCGATTCTATCTAATATTCAACGCATCACACCAAGAGCAAAAATAAATCACATCAGATTTCATGGTTAGTTTTTTTAGAACCTGGTGTGATATTTTCCATATTTAAATCCAATTTATGAGATCATTTTATTTAATCTTTCAGTACAGCATGTCAGCAGTGTTTGCAGATTCTTAATGATGGAAAGACTTATTCAACAAATCAATATTAAAAAGTGTCTAAATGGAACAAACTTTTGCCAATATAGGCTAATGCCAGGGTTCGAAATAACGACACGCCCGCAAGCCCGGGTCTAGTAACTTTCTTACCGGGCTAGTAACTCTATGCACTTGCCTGCCCGTGTGTCTGGCAATTTTACAGCCCCTTTGCACGGAGCGTCTATTACAAGCATTACGGCCGTCATCGCGAACCTATTTTTGCTATTGTAAACCTCTCTTGCACAACATAAGATTGGTCTTATTTCGCACACGCTGCATTCGTGTCTTATTAATTTGTTTATTCAAATGTTTTTGTCCCTTCTGATAACCCGTAGGGTTCATGCTGTGTGTTGCCCACGATAACATGTAATAAAGTTAGCGTTCAATCTTATAGGTAAGCCACGTCATTTTACGGTGAACATAATCTTGGTTTTAGAAGTTAAGGTCACACAGGAGTATATTTGTAATGAGTTTGCCTGAATGCTAATCGTGTACACTGTTAAATGTTGGGTGATTTGTATAACTAGCACTTTTAAATCATTTGTAAAACATAAAAAATGGATGGAGATGTCAATGAGGAGATGTTAGATCTAGCAGTGACATACGGTGAGGTTCGTGGCTGGCGAGGCAGACACTTCCACTTTCAGTCAGATTTACGAGTAGGCCTATCTTAATCACTATAAAATCTGCCATTTTGACGAACAAGGTCATAAACGTCAAAGACATAACGTAGCCTCATAACGTAGCTCAGATCAACGGCAGAACAAGCATAACCCCGACTGGTGCGCTCTCGCACGTCCCCCTCATTGAGGCAGAGCTAGCTACTGTGTTTGCCTCCCTTCTGCGTTTTCACTGCAGTTGATCTAGTAATGGCCCTATTCACTTTTGATTTTATTTAAGGTTTGTCTTAGGGATTTCGCAGATTATTATACAAAAAAACTCCAAACTCCATACACCCACCATAATAATAATAATAGGCCTATAGAAAAAAAAATGACTATAACAAGTCAACAAGTTTAGTAGTCCAAGGGCTTGGCCCTATACCACATTTAGCTCTGCCTCCTCTGCCTCCCCTGACTGCAAGTCTGTGAGTAATAGTAGTAATATAATCAGAACTAGCATTAAATGTACTGTATAAAGAATGAATAAATACATGTTCACAATCAATCTTATAGATGCTGTGCAAGAGAGGTTGACAATAACAAAGCAAAATCATGCTCCGTCAGTGGTGTGGTCTCACGCCTAACCAACCACCTGAAAAGAAAAAGAAAATGGATTTAAAGGAAGTGAATAAGGCATACGATGCCACTAAAAGGAAACGAAGTGTAGTGCCTGCATGGAAAGCAGAATTTCCTTGGTTGATTGTGGACGAAAGTGAAACTTTATTCTGCCTGCCATGTCAAACTGTATACGGCCCCCATGCTGAAACCCGACAACAGAGGGATATCTTCAGAAAGCGAAGTCAAGGTTCCTTTGTCAAAGGGTGTCAAAACCTGAAGCATGACACTTTAGTCTGTCACCAACGATCTGACGGCCACAAGGAAGCCCAGGAGAAGTATGAGGCCAGGAATAAGAAGAAAGGTGAGAGCATAGCCGAGAAGACCATTGAGACTTTGAATACTAAAGTATTTCAGAAGCTCAAGATACTCTTCATAAATGCCCACGCCCTTGCCATGCACTGCAGACCAGTTTCTGATTTCAAATGGATGTGTGAGATGGATGAGAAGAAGGGCCTGGATCTCGGCAGCACCTACAGAAATGAAAAGAGCTGTAAGGAGTTTTTGGTTGCTATAGCCGAAATCACCCGTCTAGCAATTGAAGACAAGGTAAAGAGTGCTAAGTTTATCACAATAATGTCCGACGGATCAACAGATGTCTCTGCCACTGAACAAGAGATTGTTTACTTGCACTTTGCAGTGGATGGCAAGACTCACTGCAATTTCCTTGGACTTGTACAGTGTGACAAACCAGATGCCAATGGCATCCATGATGCTATAATGCAAGCTGTAAAGCTCCCGGGGATCCCAAAGGAAGAAATGATGAAGAAGATTGTGGGATTTGCTGGCGATGGGGCGGCTGTCAACACCGGGAAAAAGGCTGGGATGATCGCTCTCATGCGGGAAAGAATCAGTGGAGACATACTGATGGTGCAGTGCATGGCCCATAGGGTGGAATTGGCCTTCAAAGAAGCCATGAAACAAGCCTCTTTGTTCATCAAAGTCTATGTCCTCCTGGATGCTCTGTACAAGCTTTACAGGATCCCTAAACAGGCCGCTGGTTTGAAGGCAGCTTTCAGTACCACCAACATCTCCAAGATCTGGCCTGTCCGAGTTGGAGGAACGCGCTGGGTTAGCCATACCCACACAGCACTGCAAAACATGTTGCGTGGTTACCGTGCAATTGTTCTTCATCTCAGTCAAGTAAGACATTTGATAATAATAACATGTTATTAACAGCCCGATGAATTTTCTGTTGCATGAATGATATCATCTGATATCCACTGTGGCAACATATTGAAATACATTTTTGTAAATTGAAATTAAAAAAAATATTAAATGAATTGCAGGTTGCCACCACCAGGACAGCTAGTGGTATGCAAGCAAAGGCAAAAGGTCTCCTGAAAACGCTGCGCTCCAAAGATGCCATGACTTTTGCCCACTTCCTAAGTGACATTCTGGCCGTTCTCTCCAAACTGTCGAAGACGCTGCAGCAGAGAGAAGTTTGTACCTATCATGTACATGAAGCACTGAAGGCCACAATGACCAGCATCAACAAATTCAAGGACCGGTAATATAGATACATTGCTCATTAAATCATGAAGTCATTTCCTGCTCTAATTAGTTGTTTAACCACTTGCTTATTTACGTAAATGCTCTTTGCTATTGCTGGTTCTTTTGTAAATCACAACTGTTTTATGCCTTTATTTTTGGTGGTGATGGTTTTGGTGCTGGTTTCACTATTTCAGGGCAGGACCTGAGCAGCGGAAACTCCAGCAGGGAGACTGTAACTCCTTTGAAGGTCAGACCCTAACAGGGGTAGACCACTCTTCAGGCCAGATTGAGAAGGTCGTTGAGGCATTGGTTGGTTCACTAGCCCGGAGATTCAGTGACATGGGAGGTGAAGTCCTCAAAGCTACAAAAATAGCGGACATGTAGTCATGGCCTCAGGAGCATGAAGATGATTTTGGGGATGACTTCATTGGAGTGATTATCGACCACTACAGGGAGCACTTCGACAATGTTGGAGTAGATGTAAGTGCAATCGAAGCAGAGTGGACCTCCCTCAAACAAGCATTGTACGAAAACCAGGGGAACAAGATTCACTCCATGTCCTGGCCATCTGTGTTTGAGCTTTACAAGAGCACGTTTCCAAATATCCTGCATGTAATTGATCTGGTCTTATCACTCCCTGCCGCCACCTCTGAGTGTGAGAGAGGATTCTCTCAAATGAAGATTACCAAGTCCCAGTACAGGAATAGACTGAAGGCTACCACCATGACAATGCTCATGACAATTCAGCTGCACTCAGAACCTACAAAGGATTTTGATCCATCATCTGCCATTCACCAGTGGAATCAAAACCACAATCGCAGACCCAACTTCATGGAGGGAAGAAAGAAAGGCAGAATGGCAGCTTTGGAGGGAGCCAAATAAGTGCAGGAAGAGATTGATGGAGTTGACGGAGTGGATGGTGCTCAAATGGTTGCTGAAGCTGCTGGGGGTGCAGTAGTTGAAGCTGAAACCAAGGAGATAAACTCTGATGACTCAGACTGGTTTACAGACATGGAGGATAATGTAGATTCTGACGATGGTGAGATGGAAGATAGAGGTCTTGTTGGTGAGGATGAGGAATGATTGTGGTAGTCTGTTGTAGACCAATTACTACTGCTATTACAGCAAGTATTACGGTTTGTATTACCATTTTGCCTAAATGAACTGATGTTGATCGTTTGATCCACTGCTAATATTGTTCATGTCCCTTGTTCTCAGTCTGTTGTTCTACTTTAATAAATTATTGTTTGTAATCTGCTGTGTTTTTTCTTTGAAGAAAATGTAAAGCGCTGTCACTTATCCCAGCCTAAAGTATACTGATAATACAATCATGCCAAAAATAGCTGAAAACACAAATACAAAATAACAATAATGTCCAATTTGATCTTTTCTGAGCTGAAAGTCCGCCAAATCGCTTTTTTTATTATTATTATTATGAAAATTGTGGTGTATGATGTGAAAACGTGATGCGCGTGCCTACGACATACATTGATTTGCTTGGTCTAGTAACTTTACACCAGGGCTAGTAACTTTTGAAAGTTACTAGCCCTGTGGTCTAGCTCCTATTTTGGCCGAATTTCATACACTGCTAATGCTCAACACATCACAGAAATAGCTAAAAAAACGTACATTAAATCCTGTGCATTTTCACATTTTAATACCATTTGTGAGCGCATTTTATTTAATTCTTCCTCTGAATTATCTTTCAGTATGTCACAGGTTTTAAAGCTGTGTTTACAACATTAATAAATGTGTAAAAACAGCTAAATTATTAAAGTTCAAACCACATTTATTTAATTTATTCTGCATACTTTTAAGGTTTAAATCACATTCCGGCAGATTTTCAAGAAAGTTATGTGATGAGGTCAAACGGGCCAATCCCTCCGATAAAACTGGAAAGAAACTGTATTCATTGTGTCATTATTGTAGGTAATACATTTAAACAAAAGGCTAATCACTCCGTCCCAAAGGCTGCTAACTGTGGGGGAATTTAAGCAAAGTTCACAGTCTGACTCACAGGAGGGGAGATAATGACGGTGACTCACGGGCAGATAAGTCAAATAAAATGGGGCCAATCAACTTTAAAAAAGAAAGTGATTTAGATTAAATGAGTACCAACTATTCTGATAGTCAATTTTCTGGATTTTAGTCATATTTCAAGAGCAAATTCTGTGATTCCAGCTCTTTTTAACGTCAATATTTTGAGGTACTGCGGTTGTCTTGCAATCAGAAGGTTGTGGGTTCGATCCCAGCACCTGCAGTCGACATGTCGAAGTGTCCTTGGGCAAAAACCTGAGCCCGAAACTCTGTTTTAAGTCACTTTGGATGAATCAGAGCCTGGTACAGGTCCCACAGTGTTTTCCTCTCAGTGTTGCTCTTCATCCGCTGTCGACTGGAGAGGAGTTACATAAGTTAGACTTTTTGACACCGGTAGCCCCCCACCTAACAGGCAACCCCCCCCCTAAGCATTTAACAACAGCGTTACACAAGCTCTGTCTTTCGCAGCATTTTCTCTTTGCTCTTCTCTCCCCCTGGCAACTGTGTGTGCAGGAAGACAGAGGGAGGAAGATTAACGAGAGAAGGAAGAGAAAGAGGGAGAGATGGTATTTCCGATGAAAGATGAGGGAAGTTGTTTATTTATTGCAAACCAGGAGGAACTTAAATCAATGAAACACTTGTGGGTCATATTCATTGTGTACATACAAAGGGGGACAGAGCAGAGCTGGGTTCTTAAGCACAATTTCTCTATTTAACAGGGATTTTTGATCCACTGATTATGAACATTAGATGAACAAGATGTAAATATCGTCACGCAGTCCAATTTTTATTTATGCTTTCATTTTGTCTTGTGTTTTAAATCCAGCCTTCCTTTCTTCCTTTAGCAGCTGTGCACGTTTGCACCTTTTCACTGAATGAAATACTTTAGAAAGTTAATATTGTTGACCGATGCTCCGAAGCGCATTTGATTGAATTAATTATAGTCCAACTTATTTATTTAAGTTTTATTGTTTTTTATATATATTTATGATAAGTATTTTTGCAGTAGTTTTTTTTTTTTAGTATTTATTTTGAACCTTTGTTATATATATATATATATACACACACATACAACATTATTTAATTTATTATTATTTTTAAATGTATTTTCTATAAATTATTTATTTTATATCTTTATAACTTTTACATTTCATTTGAAAGGAAATACTAAGAGCTTTTATCGAGTATAATACGTTTTTTTGATGATTTTGGCTTCTAACATAATGAAGCCCCCTGGGATGGATCCATTTCAAAGGAGGGTGTGAGAGCGAAAGATATAGATGTACAATGACGAGAGAAAGGGAGTGTGCCCGAGAGCCAGCAGCAACACAATGGAGGGAAGGTGAAGATGGTTTTTCCAGTGGGGGAAAGTCATTTATTCTCCGATGACAGAAGCTGTCCCTTCACTTTATTAACCACTGCGCTTCCATTAAGTCAACGTCAACATCACCGTGCTAATCAGGGAAATTCTATGAACACCTGCCTTTTCCTCACACAATTACCCTTACACTTTGACAGCTACATTGTTTTAACCTCCGTTTTATACCCTCATCCCCTCCTGGTTCATTTTATTCTATTAAGTTGTCAACCAAACCCTATAAAGGTCTTGGTTTGAAGCGCAGCAGGAGAGCAAATTGAGCAGAAAGAAAAAAGTGCCTCAGTGAATACACCGCATGACACCAGCAGACTTGTTTTCTGTTGAAGTATTTTTGAGTGAAACTGAAGCATTAGCAGCTGCAGGCTTCAGTTCTTTAGCTCACCCTGACCCCTGACCACGCTGTGCAGAAAAGGAAAGACAATTTCCTGCCAGAGAATCATCAGCATTATGAAACTCGTCCGTGTTGTTGAGGAGATGCACTTCTACCTTTTTCTAACCCAGGGAAGTATGCATCCTCTACTTTCGATTCTATTCCAGCAGTGATGTCCTCCTTCACTTTGAAACCGTTACACAATCACTCACTCATTCACTCTGCCGGTGAAGGAGAGTTAAGAGCTTTATCAAAGTAGATGTCGGGGGAGAGGAGTTTGCACAGAGATGCAAACTGACCATCGTGTAACATCCTGCTACGATTAACAGTATGCTGCTGTCCTAATGTTCAAAATGAGTCCTCACATACTGACCATGAATCATCTCTGCACCATGGGAGGAATAGATGGGGCATAGTGACTCTCTAAAATAATTCAAAATGTATCTTAGATTTGTTTTGAATTTACATACTTCCACTTCGTGAATAGGAACATATAAAACACCTTACATGTATTGCAGCCCAGTGCAACACCTTTACCAGGTATATAGCATAAAAACCTCAGCGCTTTATAACGTTATTAAAGACACTTGACATTCAGGGCAAAATGAAAAGCTTCAGAAAGCAGTTGTAAAAAGGGAGTTTTGACTTTATAGAGAGCAACATTTAAACCAGAGCTTGTTGAAACTACTGTAGCATACGGTGTAATGCTTCAATAACTGTGGTAGTTGTTCATTCAGTATTTATGTTTTTGAGAAGCGTTTAACAAACACCATTTCTCAAAACCTTACAAATTCAAGAGTTAAATGTCAGTACTTGACGGGAGAGGCAAAAGAGTCAATGGAGCACAGATACAGGTCAAACCAAGCATCGACCTCCAGGTCCGTAAAGTAAAGTCAATGGCGAAGAACGTTAAACCTGCATCGTTTAAAATACCTAGCCTAAGTCAGATTGTATAAAAGTGTAGGATTACATTACCCTACATCTCCTCTGATTTAATACCTCAGCAAACATGTTCCTTCTCTTATTCTGTGTCTTCTTCCGAACAGTAGGATTTTAATTTGGTAAACGATGGTCCCATTTAGAGTTAGACAGTCGATAAAGAAGCGGTTGCCTCGTGCCGTGTCTACCTTGTGATTGACAAGATGCTACCAAGGAGTTATCGGTATTAGGAATCTCTTCTGCTTTTAGTTTATAGAGGATCATCTTTGTACCATGGCTGAAATGTACAGGGACAAGGAAGACATACAAAATGATGTCTAGCATCTGCAAAGCACTAAAAACGAGTTAACCTTTCTGAAAGTAGTTTTGTTTCAGTGGTAATAACACAGTTTAAGTTGATTCTGGATGGACCTGGTTTACCAAGCTAGCTAGCACTCACTTGCTTAAGCTATTGCAAGTGCATTCTAGAAATCGGAGTACAGAATTGCCAAACTACATTTGAGTATGTTTAGAAACTGTTGATTATTTTACTGTAAAATGTCCCACACCTTGATCAGGATTGCCTATGTTATGTGTTTGTGTAACAAGAAGAGATCCCAATAAACAATCCATTAAGCCAGGCTTCAGAAACACATGTTTCTTTTACAAAGCATCTCACCTAAAAAGGTTATAGTTGATCTGACAATAACAGTGTTTCTAATTTGCTTATCTGACATGATTTCATGCATCAGCTGGAAAGGAAACACGCCTGAATTAAATGTAATTATGGTTTTGGTTATACTGCAGCACCAGGTCAGGTGTGTATGTGTCACACAAAAAGTGTCACATTAGGTCAACTTATCAAAACATTTCCTGCACAATTACAGCATTGATTTGCAAGCATGCTCTTAGTCCTAACTCCCTGCCTGAAGACCCCATTCATAGTTTGTGAGCCGTTACATGTGCATTAGAGTCCACCTGTATTCAAATGCACAATGAGAAGCATTGTGTTCAAATCCGAGGTACCTGCTGAGCTCCGAGATGAAAGCACACCTGTGAAGTCACTTAAAGGCTCAAATTACTGGATGAGAAATGTGCAAACATCCAGCAGTTTCCGTTCATAGTTTATCTGTGTGCTGAAATCAGCTGAAAACTCATTTTGTCTCAAATTTCAACACCATTCCTTTCACCATCTATTATCTTTTGTGCCATCCAACCTACCCTCTTGCACAATATTTACAGCAAGAGTAGAAAACACTACGAAAACAGACCGAGGGCATATCAGGTCAGAAAGATATGTCACAGCGTAGCAATGCAGCATTTGGCATTTGTACCCATTTAAACTGTATGCATGACAACCCCGTGCACATCTACACAGTGTGTTGTTCCCATCAGCTGCTAAAAACAAGTCGTAGACCATCATTAGTTATGTCAAAGTGAGAAAGATCACAATTACTAGAAAGAAATATCACATTTTCTGCTTCAATAAGGGACGATTGGCAAGGCTTCATGTCTCTTTGCAGAAAGTAACCAAGAGTCCAGCGCAGGAGTTCACAAGAACAACTGATGCCAATCTGCTTCAATGGCTGCTGATTAGTGGGGTGATGTTACAAAAAGTTCCCAGTCTGATGCACAGGTGTTGAGTTACAGTTAAATGTGCGTTCTGCACAGTGAAGGAGATTATAAAAGCTCCAATAGCAGTGTCTAACAGGCAAATAACACAACAAAAAGAGTATATATTGTTCAAAAAGGTGGGTTTGAGTCATTTTATAATAAGAAATGTCTGTAATTTCAGCATTTTCAGCTTTCTTTACTCTATGACAGTAAGATTAAAGTCTAATGACGTCAACTCAGTACTCATCAACATTTTCCCCCATTTTCTGGATGAATCAATAGAGCTACTGTAGAGTATATCAACTTTTCTGCCATTTAAAAGTGCGATTAACAATGCTTAATGTGTCTTTGCAGGGAGTAGCCATCAGGAGAATACATAAAGATAGGTTAAAAGATGAAAATGACTATGAAAACCTCACTAACAACTAATCAACTTTTTGCATTTGCATCGATAACCTTAAATACTCTCTATGATCGATGGGAAATCTGCAAATAAAGCATCATATCCATCAGTTTATAACAAACCCATAGATGAACACAGTAAAGGTGATAATCACAGCAACTTGAGGGCAAATAACGCAACTTTTGCATATGATTAATAACCTAAAAGACTACCCATAATCAATGCGAAATCTGCAAACAACATTTGCATTTCTTTATGTTTTTTTTCACAAACATATGGTTGTGCAGACTCACCAGTTTCAGGGCGAAGAAGAGGATGAGGAGGATGACACAGGAGAGCATGGACAGGCCCAGCAGCAGCACCAGTGGCTGGTACTGGCTGATGCAGGAGAACTTGCGGTACAGTGCCTCATTTTTCAGCTCCTGGTCGTTCAGCAGGTACTTCCCTTTGGCTGGCATGGCTCACACGTTCTCACAGAGGCATATCAGGTGTTAACAAGGAGCCCCCAGGAGCAGGAGTGTGTGTGTGTGTGTGTGTGTGTGTGTGTCCACAACCAGAAGTTTGTTAAGGAAGATGTGTTTCGGGGCCCCTTGCTAGCTCATGTCGTCAAGTGTTTTTCCTTCGTCGTGGCATTTTGAATTGTTGCTTCTCTTCTCCAGCAGTCGTTGCTCTCCGGGTCTCTTTCCCCTTCTCCGGCCCTTTTGTTCCCTCTATCCTCTGTCTGGTGTTGGCAGGCAGACCCTCTTCATCCTCTGCCAGCCGCCGCGTCGCTCCCTTCAGTCGGGCTGGAGTAATAAACCCTGAGGCTAGGAGACACCGAGGAGAATGAGGAGGAGGAGGGGAGTTTAACAAAGGGGAGGAGAGGGGTAAGGAGAAAAGCAGGAGGTGGCGAGGGCAGCAACAAAGGTCATCCCAGGTTTCAGGGTGTAATGGAGAGGGGAGGTTGGCACATCCACTCCTGAAGGGACACAAGGAAGGAGGGGGGGGGACAAAAAGACAAATATTTTAGCAAAACTTCAGAAGCACAAACGCAAAAGAAAACAAGCATATACAGAAAGAAAATGGCTTCACTAATCTGAAAAGGAACCTGGCAGACTGATAGATACAAAATGCTCGCCAATTATTTTGACCAATTATCTGGTTTGAGTCATTTTTTCCAGAGGTCTTATTATGGTTTGGGGAGTTTTCTGTAGTGTGTTCTATATGTTTTAGTGCATGCAAATGGTCTGCCAAGGATAAAATCCCGGTGTTCCCTCCAGAGGGAGTTTCTCAACCACACTCCCCGGCCTGAACGCCTCCATTGGGAAATGTAGGATCCAGTTGTTTTTTTATCTGTACACAAAATATCTTGGTCTCTGCTTCTTTGTCTTTGATTTACAGAAGTCTGAAGTGTTTTCAGACCTTAAATAACAAGCGAAAACAAGCTCATATTCATTTTTGAACTGTGAAATACTAATGTTTTATCTTAGAAACAGTTTAGAAATCAATATCAGCTGAAATTATCTTGTTTGATAAATAGTAAAACCAGATGACCTGACACTTGTCTGTTTTTTGTCGGTTTTACCCAGAGCGTTGCATCCATTCGGGAGAGAGGAGGAGACGCTGGATTGACGCTCAATAGAAACAATGTCAACTTCGCACTGCTGTCAATAGAAAGCTCATTTCCTCCGGTTGTTAATATCTCTGTCTGAGTGTCCAGTGTGTGGGTGTGTGTGTGTGTGTGTGTGTGTGTGTGTATGTGTGTGTGTGTGTGTGTGCTTCATGTTTGTCCCTCACATAGCAACTGCGACAGATGCTATGTGCCACTCAAAGGAGAGAAAGCACAGCAAAAAAGGCACCAGTTGGGCTGTGTGTGAGTGAGAAGTCAAAGCAGTGCTCACATCGCGCAGTGTTCACGAAGCAGCATCGTGAGCCAATTTTTTACTTTTCCTTCATCTGCTTCTGGACAAAATGCAATTCCTGCACACTCTATTGTGCTTCCTGCGACATGAACACTGCATGAATATTAACCCTTAGCCCGAGACATGATAAGGGTGATAAAAAATAATATACAAAGTCCCTAACATATATTTCCCTTACCTCAATTCCCAACAATATAGGTAACACTTCATAATAATGTGTGCTATCTCTGAAAGATCACAATTAATGGAAGTGTCATTTGGTTTTTTAATAAAGATATCATTTATTTTAAAATCCACATCCAAAATAATACAAACTTGGGATGAATATTCATGCTTATCCAGCAAAACACAAATTGAACTATTGTTTTATAGTTGTTTGTAATTTTAACAGATTATTTACTTCATGTTATAATCAAAGATGTAAGAAAATACAGGTTTGAACGGCGATGGAAACACCTAAATCCGATCCTAAGTAGGCACGTAAACGTGTATTGTCCATCCCTTTTCCCATGTGTGTGTGTGTGTGTGTGTGTGTGTGTGTGTGTGTGTGTGTGTGTGTGTGTGTGTGTGTGTGTGTGTGTGTGTGTGTGTGTGTGTGTGTGTGTGTGTGTGGACAAAAAAGTCAAGAAATAAAAAGCATAAACCAAGTTCTTGGGTTCCTAAAACAAAAAGTAGGAAAGTTCGTCTTAGACTCGCAAAGAAGTCCAGACAGAATCTGTCTGAGAGGGAACCAGCGAGCGGTATCTTCTCTACACTTTACTTTTGATGCATCAGAGGACGGTACTTCTTCTTTCTGATGAAGATTTAACTTCCGTCTTCCAAGGAAAGGAAGAGAAGTTAAAAAAAAAACATCAGCTGTTCCTGTAAGGGAACTGGCTCTTATAGTGGTCTAATGTAAGGAAGTACATTTCATTTACTTAAGTACACATTTTAGGGTGACACAAATTTCCTTTTATACTACTTTATACGTCTACTACACTGTAAGCCTTTTTCTTTTATAGAATTATTTATTTATTGTATTTATTTGACAGCTTAACCTACCAGGTACCTTACAGATCCATAATATTAGCCAATAAATACAAAAATGAAGTTTGACATCTAATTATAGGTTGAAACGCCTCCATTGGACTCCTTTGTTTACATCAGAAACATAGTGACATCCCTATGTAACAACCCCACTTCTATTGGCTAGCGCTCCAATACATTGTATATGATAGGTTAAGGGGCGGGACATCTCTAGGCAGCTGACCAATCACAACAGACCCAGCCAGCTAACCAAGCAGAGCAAGACTAGGCTTAAAAATAAAGAGCTTTTGGAACATGAAAGCATGGAGACATGTCCCAGTAGAGACACTAAATACTAGTATTGACCTTAATGAGTTTTAGTTATACTTACTTACTTATTTTTATCAATTTATTTGCTCACAACAATCACAAAGCAGAGAATGACGAGTGCAAACTAAAGCCTTCAACTAAGCCTTCAATAACTAAAGCGGAAAGGCAAGTAAAAAGCTCTTAAACCGATGATCGAGGTCACAACAGCACTTCAGCACTTAAAGGGTTCGTCTACGTCGTTGCACAGCAAGATCTCTCATTTAGCAGATGTGAAAAGCGCTTGGACCTTATACAACTTTTTTTATGGTCTGACTCAAAAGTTACCATGGCAAGAGAAAGCCACACCATCAGACCTGTGGTTGTGCTGCAGGGTTTGTGGGGAGAACAGACTGAGATGCACGCTTCAATAGAGCCGGATGAATGGTTGAAACTGTGCCGCATGGACTGCCAGCTCTTTTACTATGAAAGCTTTTGGCAGAGGGAATCACATAACAGCCTTGTAAAAACCAGCGTCACTGAATTCTGGAACAGCAGCCGAACAAAACCAACGTACGTCACTGCAGAGACGCAGGAACGACAAAGAAAAGAGGAGGCGAAGTGCAGCAGAGTATGTGTGTGTGTGTTAGTGAGAGAGAGATAGAGAGAGGTATTGTAGACAGCTTCAGGAAAAATAACAGTAACAGTGATGAGCGTGGGAGGGTTTTCATTCAAGAGTTACAGGAAGTTATCTTTCTTGCTATTCTGAAAGTGACCTTGTCATAGAACCTGTTTTCTTATTAAATGTCCCAAAAGTAGAGAATATAGTCCATCACAGTTCCTCAAAGTACAAGGTTAATGCCTTTAAATCTTATAAAGCCATACGTTTTCCCCAGTGCATGCAAAGGAAACCCACCCACGTCAATAATTGTCTCAGTTTTTCTGAAGCTGTCTACAGGAATCTGTCACCCGAAACGTACCTACATTTTATGGCTTATTTTACCAATTTGATCGCATGATTCCTAACTGCAATTCCTTATTGCAGGTCCACTTTTAGCTATCGAGCTAACGAAGCTAACCTAATCATTTAAAACATTCTGACAGAATAACTGTGCCAAGAGTGAAAGTTTGCAAACCCTATAATCTCCGAACGTAAACAAGCGCTCCAGTCCCAGCTGCGTCCCAACACTTTTTAGGGTTGTGCTTTGAGCTTCTTCTCAGCTGAATGAATGGCCTAGGCCAGTTAAATTGTAAATAAACAGACATAAAAATACAATCTTAAACACTAAAAGATAAGCTTTAGGATAAGTCAAAACTGAAACAATTGAAAAAAAACAATTGCAAATAAGCTCAAACCCTCACTTAGCAGACTGATTTTGCGGCTCTTTGGGAGGCGGTGATGTAGTCTGTAGAGACTTGGACTTTGGACTGAAGGGTTGCCGGTTCACTTCCAGATCAAGAGTGTGGACTGATAATGGAGAGGAGCCACATCATGTCCTGGGCCACTGCCGAGGCACCCTTGAGCAAGGCACAGAGCCCCCAACTGCTCCCTGGCGCCGGCTAGACTGGCTCTGGATCCTCTCGTTGCATGTGTCCATATAACTGTGTGTGAATTGTAGGTGAATATGAAACTGTGTGCGCATGTGCGGAAAAAAAAACAGAGTGGAAAACTGAATGTATTAATAAGGATGATTTCTCCTCCTCCTCCTCCTCCTCCTCCTCCTCCTCTTCCTCTTCCTCCTCCTTCTCAGAATTTGGCTGTTGAGACATTTAGTTTTGTTTTGGCTCCATACATTAGCATATAGATGTTTAATGAAACATCGATGTGACGTTGAAGCGATGTCTTTCTGCTCATCTGTCATTACCATAAATGAATATGAATGTTCCTCCCACCTGAGCCTGATTCAAGGCCCGGAGACTTTCATTTCAATGGATGTTGGAAATAGAAAGGTTCCTCATTCGAGTCATTAAATGCTCCGGTTGAATGTGGCCTGGGAACGCTCAATCCATTTTCTTTCTGCCGAGTAATCACATGGGTAATAAACCAATCTTATCTAAAGATCTGGTCGCATCTTCACCAAACCTACGCCTCTTCTTTTTTCAAAGCCTTTTCATGGAAGGCCGGTCCCTTTCCTACCCTAATCACTCAGCTTTTTACGACCGTCTTTGTGTTGGCATTCAATAAGCTGGGACAAAAAAAAGACACAAAGAGCTCTGTAAAAGGTGCATTTCTCACCCAAAGATCGGGGGGAAGGTCAGCGAGAGCAAATGGAGCCAGGCTTGTGGACATCGTCTTTTAAAAAAACACAAATAATGTTCCTTATTTCTGTCGATGTATGGCTGCTGAACAATGGCCACATCAACACCGAGCGCATTCACAAGAGACAAGTTAATCTGTGGTTGTCACCGCTAGTGAAGACTTCATTCACACTGCACTTATTTGTCAAATTAGAACAAAGGCTCTCATAATCTAAATATAGTACATTTTGGGTGTGTGTGTATTAGCTTTTATCCTTACTTATGTATGAGCTTTGAGTCTGTTCTGTGTTCAAGAGCTTTAAAGTGGTTACATGTGCTTTACATGTGCTGGGATTGTGAGTTAATTGTGCTTAATTGTTTTAACTTTGCAACTAATTGGGATTATTTTTGACTGATACTGGAATTGCGATATGATTCCTGTTAATGGGAATAATCCATGTTTTTCTGCAGGAATTCTCTGCAGGAACACAGTGTAGTTCTTCCAGATATTATCAAGTATTTATGCAGATATTGTGCATACTACAAATTGGATATTGCACTAGTATATATTGCTATTTAGAGTACATTTCCATTCACTGTTCAGCCCATTCCTTGAGACATTTGGCATTTAAGCTTGTAACCTTTGTTAAACTCTGACTTCTTGTGTGGACCAGAGGCAAGGATGGAATTTCCAAGTAGGCCATTTGAAGATCTAACTGAGGAACAGTCGCAGTCAAACGTACCATTATGTTGGACTATTGACGTATGAATACTTCCTCTGATATAGTCACTGACTTAATAAGAGTTATTTTCAGTATGTACAGACAGACTTGGGTTGGGGGGGAAGGTGACCTCCTGCAGGAGCCTTTGGATAAACAGATGATGGATGCATGTCCAGCAATGCACGGGGCCGATTAGATGAACACTCCCATCTCCCCTGCCCTCCTCCCAGTACTGTCTACTGGTATTGAATCAGCCACATACGCCAGAAGGAGCTGCTGAAAGCTAACTACATTAACAGGATGCTATCAGCGCTGATTAACTCTTTAAATGCCATTGCTTATCATAAGTACAGGAAGTGCAGCCGAGGGCACCACGTGCTCGGAAGTGTTTACTTCCACAAACCGGAGCCCATTCAACACAAGTGAAACCATCCATTTTGCTGCTCGTGACAAACAGCAGAGCAGACATTATTGATTTAAAGATACATGTAATTCAGATTCAAACATATCGGCCACGAGGCAAATCCAATAGTGAAGTAGGGTTTATTGAATCAGTCTGTGCCGTTTCCTTCTCATGTGCAGTTTGGGTTTTTAAAAACACCTGCACACTCCCAAAGTAATGTCAGCGTGGTCACAGAAATTGAGATGAGGTTCAAGAGAGGCTTGTTGTAAATCCTGTCTGAAGACATATTTTTACAGACCTGACTTTTGGAGCAGACAAGGACAAGCCGTGTTATGCAATCGGGTAAAGTGTTGAATTCAGTAGATGTCATTTTGAAATAAAATCCAACAGAAGTAATTGTTTATTCCTCAACCCTTGTGTCGTTGTTGGGGAGAAATGTGAAATGATTCTGGTTTGTTTCTGACTAAAATCAATAAACAAAATTGACCTAGCTGCAGTAATACATCTGAACTACACGTGTGGGAATTATTGGGGTTTTTCAGAACATTTTTCAATCTAGCTCAGTCCCACAGTATTCAGGTTTCTGCTTGAATACAAGGTGACTTTCATGGAGCGTATTTCAATTGTTTTTGTTACACTTCATCCAAAAGACACACATTTTGGTTGAAAAAAAAGAAAACTATGTGGAAAGAATGTCCTACAATAAGAGAGACCATTGTTTCGCGATGTGGCCGGCCACATCCCTACTTCAGGGTTCATAGCTGAATACTCTCCATCCTGTAAGCAGCAGGAGCAGCGGGGCCCCTTCCTCCTCCTCCTCCTCCCCCTCCACCACCGCCACCGCCACCACCATCACCAGTTAGAAAGCCATAATTGTCCTGCAGCCAGCCTACTGCCATTCAAAGAGAAACCCCAACATCAGGGAGCTGTTTACACCGGTAAACTAAATTACTGCGACAGAGATGAGTGGCAGCTTCAGATGCGCATGATGATGGTCATTTTCCAGAATACCATCCGGTGTGTGTTTACTACCAGAGGTGGAAGAAGATTTTATACTGCAGTTAATTATTAACATAACTGTGGTGCAATACCACTTCAAACATCCTATTTTATATTGCTAGTACTGAATACTACTAGTTTATTTTGCACTACCTCATACTGTAATAAGAGGGAAATAGCATCTCCCTTCTGGTCCCTGTGTTCTTATGTCCTTTGTTTTTTAATGTGAAGCACTTTGTGAATTTTATTTCTGTGAAAGGCGCTATACTAAATAAACGTAGTATTATTATTGTTATTGTGTCTGCTTTAGTTCTGTCTCCTGCAACAAGTCCATGAAGATGGTCCTGATGTCCACTGGAATTGACATTTATACAAACCTATTATTTCAAAACACACATCATTAGAATGATATTATTCCTAACATGTTAATGAACAACAACATACATGATTTTCATGGTAAAGAAACACCAACAGATCAACCATATGTCACATACCCCTCCTCACTCTGGATGAAAACAAAGAGGAACTTCCCAGCATGCAATTTTAACCACTGAAATGTTGCTGGAAAGCCCAGGATGTCCTCTGTGCCGTGCAGTAGGGATTGATTAACTCAAACGAGTAAAAGGACATGCATGTGAACAACATGCAAACGACAGAGGTCAATGGGCTGGGTCTTATTACTCTCCATGGGTTCCTCTTTATTTTTTATAATGCTGCTACTCATCTTTACTACCTTGTGTGCTTTGTTGATTTGTATGTTCTCAACATGTCTCTTTTTTAAATAAATACCGGTTTTTTTTTACATGTTTTTCTGTCTGCATATGTACTGTATCAATGTGAACCTGGACTTTATTTCTTAAACATGCATTAATCTTTATTACTGACTGCTATTTCAATACCCTAACATGTTGACTCACTTTTATAATGCTGTTTTATAGTTTTTAATGTAGTATTTTCCTTATATCTGCGCTGTACCTGCGCTGTTACTGTACATTTCATCATGAAGGATTTCTAAATGTACTTTTACTTTTTCAATGCAAGACTGACTCTTAGTATTGCTACTTTACTTATGTTTTAAATGTGAATCCATCGCTGATTTCAGGAGTGTTTTCCTGTATAATTCATATATCCTCTTTTCAATTACTGAAATGATTCGGTATTTTAAGTCCTTGTGCCTGAGTTCCTGATTTATCAAGGTGTCCCATTTCACATATCTTCAGTCTGTTTTGTGATTGTATTTTGGGAATAAATTAGATTGTCCTTCACTGTCAGACATAATTGTGTTAAAGGAGGATGGAGCATAATTACATTTACCCTGCAGAGTATAAATACATACGCGAGCTTACGGTGCTTATGAGAGAGTCTCTTTGAAGCTACAGAAGCAGGGATTAAGTAATCCCTCATGTAATAACCTGGCATTAGAAGGGGAAACCTATACCAAGGTGTCCGTCTCATTAAACACATTCCCTGTTATCTTTGGGACGCAAGGACAAAGGACCGGAATGAGCAACGCTGCGAAGTCTTCAGATGTAGGAAAATTCCTGCAGTGCTGTAATAGCTTGACCTACAAATTCTTTTCCAAGTGTGTGTTTTGGTGTGTGCGTGCGTGCGTGCGTGCGTGTGTGACGCTGTGTATCACCGCTACAGCCTCATCTGTCAGCTGTGATAACCTGCATCCTGTAGCACGCTCAAGAAAAGATTTAACCTTATAAGAGAAGCTTGGTCATTTCCATTTGTTAGATCGCCCGGTGCTTTTATGTTTGCCTTTATTTGACTGAACTTTTATTTATTTACATTTCATTATTCTGTCATTTCTATTCGCTAGCTTGTCCTATCACTTGATATGTTCTTTTTAATTAAATCTTATTCTTATCGTGTATTTTTGTTACTTGATCAAGTGTGTAATCAGCAGAATTATACATCACTCACATGAATAACTGACCGACTTTAGTGTCGTTTAATTAACGTCTGTACGTGTGGATGTCTTTTTTTGTAACTGTGAAAATGTTTCTTATTATTATTCTATTTATTTAAAAATGGAGCATCTATTACATCCATTTTCCTCTCAATAAATACATTATTATATTTCTAAGTACAGCACTTGAGTAAATGTACTCCACCTCTAAATAGTTTTCATGGCAGTACTAAAATAGAAACAATATATACAATAATAATAATCTATGTGTATCAGCGTGAAATCACTAAAGCTACCCGTAACTGTATTACTCACACCTGTAGCTGATTGACTCAGTAAACACATGGAGAAATTGGACTTATCAGAACCAAAAAACGCTTTTAAGTGAATCAGTTACCACCCCATTGTGTGCTCTGATATATGTTCAATGTTTGTACAACAGGGAGAGGTTTTGTTCAACTTCACATGTGAATTAAGGTTAATGGGGCGTCGACAGCAGTTTACACCCCTCTCTGACAAAAGAAGTTGTGTAATATCCATTACACATCACCACGCTCTAATAGGAAGTTACCAACGGCTTGATTATGTTTTTATTAAAAGGTATACTGCAGAATGTGATGGTAATCTCATTTAATGTCGCAACATTTAATCAATTAAATGAGGCATACCTTAAAAGAGTTCACATTTTCTGACTACTCGAGGTTAAATAAGCTTATAAAATAAATGCACATTGCCTGTTTTATTCCAGGAATAGTTCAGGTTTTAAAGGGGGTGTATCTGAGTCCTTAATGGGTGCATGTTTTGTGTCGTTGGCTAGCCCTACATATGCTGTATACACAATACACACAATTAATCAACATTTAATTGAAATTACAATATTGACTATAGTGCAAATGGAAAATGGCCATAAGTGCAATATTTGGTGAAGGGAAAATGTGTTTTTCAATAATAATGTGATTAAAAAAAACAGGTGACTGAACGACCAGAGCACGAGACAGGAACAGATTTCCCACACGGCTTCTACTGCAGCTCAAACTGGAATTCTCATACAGCCGATCTGACAGTGGTGCATTAGTACACTAGATTAAAGCTTTTAGATTTAAAGGATTAAAATTCCTAGGGTGAGTCTATGCACGGACTGCGTCTTCATTCCCAGCAACACAGGAGAGTTTCCCTTCTGGCCGAACCCCTTTTGGGGGGGGGAAATATCTACTGTCATTTGACTTGTAGTAGAAACAAATTCTGAGATCTTCAGGAGACCAAAACATTAATGAAACTGCATTTATGTATATCTACAAATTGCCCAACAGATGGTCCGTCAGGCAAAAAATGTCATAGTGGAACTGGAAATGAATGATCGGTGTGAATATGACGGGAAACTAGAAGCAATAGGAGATCTTAAAGGAGTCCTATCCTGCTCCTTTTCAAGCCCCTCATTGTATTTCCTGCCTCTCCTGGGACATGTCTCCATGCTCTAATGTTCAGAAAGCTCTTTATTTCTCTCATACTGCCTGGGCTGCAGCACCTCTTTTCACCCTCTGTCTGAAACCAGAGCCCAGTCTGCTCTGATTGGTTCGCCGGCCGCCCCTTAGCCTATCACGTACAATGTGTTGGAGGGCTAATATAAGAGCGAGTGTTACATAGTGATGTCATTATGTCCCTGATGTAAACAAAGGACTCAAATGGAGGTGTTTGCAGACCATTGACATACACAAAAACACACTACAGGAATAGGGAAAAGCAAAAAAGCATAACAGGTCCCTTTGAAATTCGGTATTCCTTGTCTTGTCGGTGTTTAATATGTCCATGGAGCATCTACATATACTACTCTGACCTTAAACATGACAACTGTTTCATTTGACAATTGATTTCACCCTCACAAGTATGATAATGCAACTGTGATGAAGTGTCCCCCCACAGAGTGATGGGTCCCATTGTTTTTGATTGACGTCCTCTCTGTGGACGCCTTGAATCCTTTTTTCTAAGTTAAAGTAAAGAAAATCATAACTTTTAGATTTTGTTGGTGTTGTATATTGTGCAATACACGACACAGAAGCTTATAGGCACGATGAAAAAAAATGTTCTGCTTGCTGCCGATTCTTCGTTTTGACCGTTAAGGATGCCGTCATGTCGCCCGGCAGAGACATAGCAATGCTCTCATCTTCATATTTTCCTGTGTTTTATGAAATAATGGGAGCTCATGCTGCATATCATGCTCTCCTGTCTTCCTGCAGGCTTCAAGGTCTCCAACAGAAGCATTGCAAACAGAGTAGGTAAATAAAAGGGTTTTAATGTCTGCCTCTCACAAGGCCAGATACGTCATCTCTTTTCACTTACATTCCCATTAAGATTTTGTATTACAAATGCACAATGCTCAAATTAGCATAAGTACTTGCTTATAAATATGTAGATTTGCGTATACATAAAGTATATTACTGCAGGAGGAGGTAAAAGCTTCTGCTTCGTGCATAATGTGTGTATTCTTTTCCACTTTGTCTTACTTTCTTTGCTACTTTTGCAAAGCTCCAAATCTGATGTTTACTGGGGGTTCATCCTGATGGATAAGAAGACTCTTACACACTGCTTCTCACACTGTACAGCCATTGTTCCTGCAGTGCAGGTGGGTGGGAAGCCAGGAAGGATGCACAAGCAGGCTGTTAGTCAAAGCATCTGTGTGCAGAGGGGGGGGGTCAAGAAGGAGACTCTGTACAGAACTGATCTAATCCACATTAAATCTAAAATCAAAATGCTTGATGCAACCCTATCTTCACTCCGATGCTAATCTGGTATACTGCAAAAAAAGTGAAGCATACATGATGTACAGTTTAAACTACTCATCTGCCATGGTGCTCTGATATACACATGACATACAAGACCAGGAAAAAGCATCCAATAAAAGGTCAAAACATTCAATTTAAAAGCACCAGCTAGAGGTAGGAGTGAGACTGATAACAAAACTATAAAAATGTACGTTTCTGTAAATGTGTGGTTCTGCAGTCATTGTGAATAAAATGAGTCAAAGCTTGAACACACATGGTCTTTCATTTGTACTGGTATTGACCTTTGTCATATATCTGTGTTTATCATATCTTCCATAGTTAAGTAGAATCAATAATTTAGTCATTTAATTTAGGGTATTTGGGTCAATATGTATTGTAATTATTTGTGTTTAGTGTCTGGGCATCTATTCTAAAGCTTTTAACAGCTTAACGAGGGGTCCCATTTCACATAATCTCCATTATTTTGTATGATTTCACTTGTGTCTCTGTCAATAAATTGAATCTAATTCACCTTCACTGTTAAACAGAAAGAAGAAAGTCCAAAAGCCAAACATTTCCCCTTATTTTAACTGTTTGTGAGTAAAATGAATAGAATTTCACTTTTATGCCAATAGGTTATTGTTCTTATTTGTCAAGCCCAACAAATTGCATGAACAGAGTAAGAGGTTCAAACTGAAACTGTGCAACCACACACAAAAACAAAACACAGTTACTTGGAAAAAGAGCTTGGAGTGGTTTCATTCGGCTATACTCTTTACTGTGCGTGACATTGGGTGTGCACTGCCAGCAGGGAGGAGTCGCTCTGTCTACATAGGCTCACAGCTGCCAGGCTGTGGCTCAGAAAGGACCAGTGCAAACACACTTACATGCATTACATCATCCGGCCAGGGCCAATCAACACAGTGCAGGCACAGGTCTCATCGGCAGCCAACAATGCTGCTATAAGAAGAGGGGAGAGGTGACCAGAAGTTCAGCGGCACCTTGAAAACAACCTTACAAGTTCACCTAGAACCAAGCAGATCATCCTAAGTGCCACAGCGGTATTGCTAAGAGGTCAACAGTACAACACGTGGATAAGTGGTTAGCATCGCTGCGTCACAGAGTTTGCATCGGGCTTCCTTCCTCATCATATATTATGAATTATTCGGTCACTACACGAGCGGGAACTGACAGCTGGATGATTCCAGTAAGGATAGGTCTAGGGGTTTCTATAAAAAGCTTCAGAGTAAGACTGCAGAGTCTGAAGTCAAAGGGACAGGAGAACAAAGGAGGCAGATCAGTTTGGTTGAAATGAAATCCCAAAAACTATTGGCTAAAGTTGGATTTGGTCGTTTCTCAACTTGGACTCCTTTTAAAAAACAAAAGAGAAACCCTCCTCAATGTTTTGGACTGTAACCTATGAGCAATGCACAGAGGGGGAAATCTTGGCTTTTGATATCTTCCGGCTTTACTGGAAACCCATAAATTAAGCCCCTTACCCCCAGAGGCTTATTATATTTCCATCCCATTACATTTCAGGACATCAACAATCCTGCAAGTGCATTAGCTTCAAACAATCCAAACCATTTAAAGTCATTTTTAATAGACTTTTAGATTGTAATGGCCATGGTACAGTTAAAAGAGATGGGTTTTCAGTCTATAACGGAGGACCTTATGAGGTTCACATTGTCATGTGGCCGTTAGCCGATGAGTCAAAACAATTGGGAAAGCTCAAATAGCCAAGACACACTTCCCCAAAGAAGTAAGTGAAAATATAATAACCAGTTTGACTTCACTTGAGCTTAACGTTTAAAACTCAACTTCCTTTTCACATTTTACCACCGGATCCCTCGTCTCAAAGTCACGGGCAGAACAGATTTCCACATGTCAGTAGATATCCCACTGACAAATTGAAACTACTAAATGTCATCACACCAAAAATTAGCCGCCATTAGCTTAGCGGTAAAGTCATAGTGTAGTATCTAACGTCACTTTGTTTTCTGATCCACATCCAATGGAAAAATCCCATTGCTTCGTGTCGAGGGAGCCCTTACGATGCAAACCTCCTGGTCAGCCTTTAAAAATACCTCATCCTTGCACCGCTCTATAGCTGCTCCAGGAATAATGACTTAGTGTAACGGGTAAAATAAATGCTGACTGTATAGCTGCTATAAGCGTTGCATGGAGTAGCATATTCTCCTAAGCCTATAATTGCAGCCGTGCAGCAGCAGCAGACAGGTCGGACAGTGGGAGTGACGCAGGAGGAGCACAGAGGGATCTCATTACCTCAAATGCCTCCTGGGAGCTATAGATGAGTGGAGTGGATGGAGCCTGAGGATTTAGCTAATAGCATCCCTGTCTCTTCACTGAGGGTCTTCATTAGCACTGTTAGCATGTCCTGTGCTTGTGTCCTGCACCTCACGGTAGTCAAATGCATGCCTCTCTTACAGACTCTCAATGGAGGCCTTGTTTTTGCGCTACTACAGTTACACGTTCTGTGGAAACCACCCTCTATGTTTTGCCACTGCGAGCCAAGGAATGTGCAGGAAAAGCACGGCGTTTGAAGAAGCCACACGGTCAGGAATGTGTGCAGGCAGCAGCAGCACCCTTCCTGGGGTTACTGCGGCTTGAGTGGGAGGAAGAGTTTTGGATAAGTTGGGATGAAGAGTTTTGGCTAAGTTGGGAGGAAGAGTTTTGGCTAAGTTGGGTGAAGGCGAGGTTACTCACCATGGATTTTCTCAAAAGGAAACTGGCTGGAGATGACGGTGCTGCTTCAGCCTCTCCCAAAATATGAGTCACAGTCTTAATTTGTGTAGAACTCATCCTAAGTGAGGCTATGACCCCAACAGTACTGTGTTTTTACTACAAACAGGGCTAACAGGTGGGGATGTTCCATATGTAGCGTGTAAACAGGAACTTAGCTTACCCTCCCTTAAAACATGTCATAGCTTGTACTGGGCATCGCATTTCAGTACAGATTAAATTGCGGGGTTTTAATATTGTTTACTTTTGTCCTCAAATGCAGGCAATCAATATCATACAAATACCAAAACAGCAATGAGTCTTTGTGGCTTTCAAAGAGTGTCTGTGCACTCAGACAAGGCCACTTTGTTCCTACTAAAGACATCAATCTGTAAAAAAAAGAGCATAAATAATTTCCTTAAGCAGCGCAGCACAGTAGTTAACTTTAACCCAGCAGTACAAATTGAGAGTTTTTCCAGGAGTGGATTTAAAAAGACAAAAAACAAGGACATTGAAGAGTGTTTGTTGGGTTGATTAAGTAAAATATAGTGATCATGTTCATTAAGAAAACCTGAATCCAGAGTGTAGCTCATTGATAAACTTTTAATTTAATCATTTTTGGTCAACATAGAAGTCTGTGGCAGAGAGGAATGAGCTACAAAATGCTCTAGTTTGATCATTGGTTTTCATTCAAGTTTTATTTGAAACATGAAGAATAACTCCAAACCTATCCTTTAAAACTTGGGCAGGTAACTTTGGAAGAGTAAGCTTGATTTTTGAAATGTTTCCAAATGAAAAACCAGCCCCAATTAGGTCAAATTCATTCAATTGAAGTAGCTTGCAACACTAGCTTTAAAAGGTCGCTAAATCTAGCGAGAAAGTCGTTAAGGAAAACTGACAACACATCAATTAAGGCCTCCTTCCAAAGACACTCCTCCCAAAGGATTTAAATGAACGTGAACCACAAACAGGGCTTTGGTTAGTACAGACAGCTGTCCAGGTAGCAGCTTTTGAGTGACGTGCACAGGTAGACTTTTTACATCCCTTTGAGAGCCACTAAGGTGCCAGTTATTTAATTTAGCATCGGTTGTAGGGATGTAAAAAGTATAACAACACATTTCACACACATTTTATATGGTATCCCATTTAGTAAAACGGTCAATTCACCTCCTAATGCATGTAAATGTTCACACCACTGTTTAAAAACTATTGCTAAACAAAGCCCAACACTACCAGAAAAGCCCCTGAAGCAGCTGAGAGACACAAGTAAAGGTCACAACCGTCAGCTTCTGGGAACATTTATTTTCAAGTGATCGTACGTGCCTCTTTTCATTAAATAATAACTTAAACTTAAAGACGCAGCTTTCGGTTATCCTGCACATCTCTTGGGATCTTCTAAATCGGTGAAACCACCGCTAACACACACACACACATCATCTGAAAGAGGAACACAGAGAGGTTTTTGTTGGATATACTGTCAGCAGATCTGTCAGGAATCAGTGAAGTAAATTACATTTGCTTCACATTTGCTGCAGAGAAGCGGATTTACACAATCAGTGTGCTCTGGTTTACTGTCACCTTAAAAAACCCTGCAAGCTGCCCGTCTGAGCAGCATTTAGCAGAGGTGTGTGTGTCAAACTGTCAGCTATTCTACAGCTGATTGCACTGTTTTTTAAGACAGGAAGTTTCTGAATATTTTAAGTGAACTCGATTTTACCCCTCCCACTCTTTTGGCACTCCTCACCTCTTTCTACTTTCCTCTTCCTTTCTCTGAATCTGAATGCAGTCTAGGCGTCGAACAAACTGACAGGTTTTTATTTCTGCGAGAGGTCTCCTTGAGTGAAAGCCAACCCTACCTTGTGACATGCAGTCAACCGCACACCATCTCACTTCCTTAGCGACTGTGACTCATTTCCTAACAACGCAGAGAGGACAGCTTCTTAAAAAGGGAACCTGCAGCCGCTGCACAGTTAGTCTCTGATGGACGCAACCTCTGACTTGCTCATGCCAGTCATGCCAGGGCAAACAGTGATCTAGTTAGGATATATAAGCACATGTGCGGATAGGAGCCAAATATTGATTTTCGGGCACATGGTTTCTGCTCTTGTATTGAGCAGACTCATTAAGAGATTCAAAGGCTTTGTTTGACATTTGCACAAAGCTATTTTTGGCAAATAGAAATCTTATATAACAGGCTGCTCCAACAATGCAAGGTACAATATGCAATATGCAAGCAATTTGCAGGAATAAGAAAATATATCAAATAAATGATCTGCATTAGCAAAGAGTCATTAAAGGTTGTAAAAATACAATTTAAAAAATAGAAATAAAATAGTGCCATAGTGCAATGAAAGGAGTTGGAAAAATATAAACATATAAAATAAGATAAAGCATGATGTAAATTATGAAATGCTTCACAGTAGCTGCTAAAGCTCAAGGTTGCACAAATAACTCCTCTTTTCATATACTGAAAGATAAAGGGATGTGCATGTACGGTTAGCATAAAAATAAAAGACCAAAAATTATGCAAAAGACATAATGGTGCAAGTACTGTACGCTGCAGTAACAAGACAAACACATCAACGACATACGATAAAGCAGAAGGTCAAATGTAATGCTAAGAGTATATGTGTGACAATGATGTGCAAATTATAGAGTAAAATACTGCAAAAGACACAATGGTGCTCATAAGTTGCAGGAATAAGAAGAATATAGATTATTAAATGCTGCCTTTAATAGACACATTTCTACTGGACGACATCAGGATAACATCACAAGATTAATTCACCATAATTGACGTTGAAAAGTGTGTGTGTGAGCGTGTGCATGCGTGTGTGTGTGTGTGTCTGAGAGCGTGTGTGTGTGTGTGTGTGTGTGTGAGTGTGTGTGTGTGTGAGAGCGTGCGTGTGTGTGCGTGTCAGCTGAAACAGCAACAGAAACTTGATCTTTCGTTGCCATTATCAAGATCAAAAGCTCAACAAACACTGTCTCTTTATGTTGTAATGTTGGATAAACTACCTTTTAACAAACAAATACAACTGTACCTGTAAATGTCACTCACCGCCGTCATCTCACAGTAATTGGGAATCTAATCGTAGACCATGACATTTTCGAGAATCAATTCGAGACATTTTTACGTTGAATTGCCACCACAGTGATTGATAATACTCTCCTATGTTTGTGTATTCTGCTGCACTTTGTGGATGCAGTTTACATTTCCTTGAGTCCTGTAGAGATGCACAGCTTGGCTCTGGCATAAAAAATAAGTATGCAAATGTGAGTTTGTTGGAGAACATGGTTTTATTGTTGTGTTATTTCACTGCGACAGTGGTGCCGAAATCCTCTTTTTACTGATTGCATTTGGACCTTAAAACTCATAAAAGTGATATCAATATGTGGAGTTTATCGTGCCAAGAAAAACAAAGGATGTGTCATAATCATTTGTTTCTGCAATAATCCAAAATGTAATGGAGAACAAATCACATTTTTGGGGTTTGACTACAAAACACTCATCCCTGCATCACTCTGGACTTCTATATAAACATTTTAAAATCGGGTGTAGTTTAAAATTGTTCATTTAACTTCCATCCAGTCTCACTGCTTTACATTTTCTATTCACTAGTCTATCCTCTTTTGTATCTTAGCGTTTCCACTGTATTCATTTTAATTACCAGAATACCCATCCTGGGTAAACACTCATTAACCAGTCGAGCACAATGAGAGCTTGTTTAGGCCTCACTGTGACATGTAAACACTGCACATCTCTACAAAACAGACACACAACAGCATCCAACAAGTGAAGACCTCTATAATACATATACGGGTATTTCCTTTGCTGTTGTGTTTACTTCAGGAACATGACAACATCACTATGTAACATCCGCTCTTCTATTGGCTAGCGCTCCAAAAACATTGTACGTGATAGGCTAAGGGGCGGGACATCTCTAAGCGGTTGACCAATCACAACAGAGCCGGCCAGCTAACCAAACCAGAGGGTGAAAAGAGGTGCTGCAGGACAGACAGAATGAGAAAAATAAAGAGCTGTTTGAACATTAAAGCACGGAGACATGTCCCAGGAGAGGGACAAAATATAAATATGAAACCTGAATATGATCACAATATAGGGCTCCTTCAACAACATTTCAAATGTTCAAATGATCTTCATACCAGAGCTGTTTACCTGCTGTACTGCAAATTCCTATTTTCCATTTAATATCCTTTAGCTACTGATGTCTTTCACAGGTATGGAATCTGATTTTCAGCTGTAAAGTGAGTTTTGCCAACTCTGCGTCTCAATGGCACTTCTCCAGATGGGATGCTCTCATAAGCGTTACATAATGTCCTTGAACCACAGCAAGCACACACACACACACACACACACACACACACACACACACACACACACACACACACACACACACACACACACACACACACACACACACACACACACACACACACACACACACACACACACACACACACACACACACACACACACACACACACACACACACGAAAATGAAATGGGGAAAAAAAGAGAGAGAGAAAGACACCCACACATCTGCAGCAGCGTCCACACTGAAACACAGGAGGCATGCATCGCTCCAACCAGCCGCAAGGTATTTCAGCACAGCTTTCTCTACTACACAAGGTTATTCCATACGTTTATCCATGTAGCTTAAAGCATTTTAACACTGATGTATGGCTGATTGTGCTTTTTAAAAGATAAATAAATGACTCCCTTGGAGTGTGCGCTTACATGGAATCCCATTTTCTCTGCGTACTGCTGAAGGCAGATTGTAATTAGTGTTTTCACAAAGGGGGCTGTGGGCGGGCAAGGTGCAGAGGAAATGGAACAATTTAACAGACAATAGGGTGAAGAAGCATTTCTCTAATGGCATTCCACACAGCATCCCATCTCTGCACTGATCCCCTCCACGTAGCAGCAGCGGAGGAGGGCACGGCCCCTTGAGGGCTCTTTCTCAGCAGAAACACATTAACAGTCTTGAACATTTGACTGAAAATTAGAGGTTAGATGGTGTCAATGGGCATACAATGAAAATAAAATACAGAATAAATATCCCACCTGTAAACACACAGGGTGCTATAGTGCTATTATTTATGTGTAGCAGGAAAAAGCTGAGGAACACATAACAGGGGCACCAGATTTCACATCTTGTGCTACACACTTGATGGGGATGCAGCCTGTAAGAATATTTTAAATATCACTTCAGAAACAAACTATAGCTTAATGAATATGGGCTTGCATAATGAAAAATATAAATGCTCTCGTTAAGATAATTTGTGTCTGTGGTGGTTGGATCTCCCAAGCACTTAAAAATATTTAAATTAGTAGCCAGCTTTTTGCGATTCAGTGCAAACTGCAAAGCGTAGATGCCTGCACCACACTCAAAGCAACGATCGAACACCGTGGTATTTCTGTGGTGTAGGCGTGCATAACACCCAATCCGGGGCATGCGTAAAACACTTACGATAGGAGAGTGTTAGAAATAATCAATATATTGGAGCGGAATATTAAAAGATAATTCACTGTTTCTGGACGGATCATATTTGTCCACTTCCGGTAGTATTACCGGATGTTGTTTTTAGCCTCAGATAGCATAAAGCTAATATTGTATTGTATATATGAGTAGAGGGAGAAGGACCAGTGGAGTTACATACTAAACACACCACCTCTACCTCTCACTCATTGATGCTGCAATGATACTATTGCCTGTTTAATAACTGATAAACCTCAGAAGGATTGCATAATAGAATATTGTAGATGAGATCTCCACTTCGCTAACAAGATGGCGACGGTGACGTCATAAGAGGACCCGCCCCCGACGACGTCAGCCTATAGGAGAGTCCGGAGAACCCCATGGGACAAGCTGCCAACAGGATCCAGCCCCCCGCTACCAACCAATGAGAGCGGAGCGCGTCTTATTTTGAAGTTGTTTATTGAATGGTTGGAAAGAGGTGGTTCTATAAAACATGTTTGGATTGTGAGATCGAGCTCTCTTTTGTTCCGGACTGCCAGACAGTAACTACTGATGAGCTCCACTCAGTCAGCGGCCTGTGGACGCGTGTCCCGGGCTATTGAGCCACAGCTGTGAAACTTTTGTAAAACCTACTACTGCATCTTTTATTAAACACTCCTTTTATAACTTTTAAAGGAGATTTGCTTTCTTTCTTTTAAACCGACTCCTGGGCTTCAAATAAACGAACATTTCTTACAAGAGGTAAGAGTGTTTTAGGAAAAATAACAGACATAGCTCTCCTTAGGGTATTTGGGGAGGCCTGGTTTTTCAGGGGTTAAGTTGCCTAACATGAAATGCAACGTCCAAAATGCAATCAAAAACCACGATGTATACGTTAATAAAAGGTGTTGATTAATGACTTCTAAGTGTCATGACAATAACGGCATTTATAAGCTATTGTTCTGTCTTGGTGACCAATTTAAGGGGCTTTTTACGAGTCAGATTTCACCCATCTACACACACGCATACATACAAGGTGCCACCTGCTCAGGGAGACTAACATTCACACACATTTACACACCTTTGATATGCTAACAGAAACAATTTGGGGTAAAGTATCCTGCCCAATGTCTAATAAAAAGCGCAAACCGTAGCCAACATTGTTAGTATGTTAGTCTTTGAGTCTGTTTTTGTGTTTGTTTGTGTGAAATTTACACAATTTGTTCAGCAGGATATTCTGGGGTAATCTGAGTGATGATGTTTTGCGGTCTCATTTAGAGATTTGTTAGCAAAGCGTGACACTCCGGACATTCACCAGTGGAGTATTTACTGACATATTTTGTATCTCTTCTGCTTTTGTTCAGCAGATATGTATGTTCAGGCTTCTTTAACCTAAAACACTTCAAAAAACATTCCCAGTGAGACATGGGAACCTAAAGAGGTCCAACGCTTTCTCATTTCCGGATTTTAGGTCTCATTACTTCACCTCTCTGTTTGAAGACGGTGTTGACAGCTGTGTGTGACGCCTTAAAGTTTCCACTTGAGCTGACCAGCGTGTCTGAACTTGTAGACTGCACAGATAGAAAAGATCCACACAGCTCAACACAGAAACGGAACATGCCTACCCATGAGTCACTGTACTGCACCTCCGGTTATTCAGCTACTTGGAAAGGAGTGAATACACTAATTGGAGCTTTTCAAAAATAATTTAATAGATTTGAAAATTAGTTTCAACAGGTGAGAAACTCTTAATGTGTAATGAGAAAAGTAATCGACTCTACCAGTGATGAGTTGTGTTGATAGGAGGATAATATTTATACGGCGCCTGCTACTTATTTAGAGATTTGCATGGATTTGGCGTGAAACAGCTTGTCAGAAACAGGGTAGCTGATGGTAGTTATCTACTGATCTATATCCGGGTCGAAGGACTGACTGTGTGATGCTAAATCTTTCCACAGTGAATGGGTTCTTATCAAGTTGTAATTCAATTCAATCCCTCAACTCACATCCCCTACATCCTCCATCCCGCTCTCACTCTCCTCCCTCACGTCAAAAGCCTTCTTCCACCTCAAAAACATCGCCCGCATCAGACCCTCCCTCTCATCCACATCCCGACTTGATCAGCATCCGCTATGGTTGATAAACTGCAATATGTCCAAAACCACGCTGCCTGCATGCTCATCTAGCTCCGACCACATCACCCTATCCTCCACGACCTCCACTGGCTCCCCATCAGACACTGGATTGACTTCAAAATATTACTCCTCACCTACAAAGCCGTCAACAACAAAAACATCCAACAACACAACCCTTACCCGTCACCTCAGGTCTGCTGACTCTACCGCAGCCCATCAGGACAAAGCTCAGGACCTGAAGCCTCCCCCTCCCTCTGGAACTCCCTTCCCAGTCACATCCGAAAGAACACCACTGTATTATTATTAATTGGCGATGTTAGCAGCATGAATTTTCATGGTTGCAAGCAGAAAAAGAGTTTTAAAACAGACCAGTAAAGAAAAAACCAGGATGAAAAAGGTCTGGATTCCACTGGACAGTTTAAAAATGTCTCCAGCAGATTTTTTCCTGACGTCATTGAGGGAAAACTTTGAACTTTTCGTGGCTTTAGGGAACCCGCCTCCCGTTTCTCCACAGTGGGAAAGCTTCCTACTGTTTCACCGCACAATACGAGGGAAATCCTGGGAGGGAGAGATGCAGAGAGGCATCAACCCAAGTAAAGGTCGTCTCCACCCTCACCCTATAGCCTCACACACACACTGAACTCATCAGCGGGTATTGACATGAGGTTAGGCTCACTTTCCAAAGATCAAACAAGCTTAAGCAGAGTCAAAACAATCAAGACATTTTGGTGGAAATGAATCACTATGGTGACCAATGTGTTTGCTCGGTTTTCATACCTCTGCTTACTCGCTTGAAACGTGACAAGTGTGAGTGGTCAAAAGTGCATTATGAGTATGTCAGAAACAAACTTGAGGTGATGTTTGAGGCTAAAAGTGGACCTCTTAGTCTTCTTATACAACTGCCGCAAAATCCCCTTTAAAGGTTTGTCTCTGTTAAAGGGGCCCTAGTATGCTAATTGTTTGGGGTTTTCCCTTTCCTGTAGTGTTATACATGTTTTAGTGCATGTAAATGGTCTGTAAAAGATAAAATCCCCCTGCCTGGAACGCCTCAATTGGACTCCTGTGTTTACTTCTGTAATATAGTGACATCACTACCCAACCCTCGCTCTTCTCAATGGGATTCCAGCACATTGTACGTGATAGGATAAGGGGCGGGACATCTCTGAGCGGTTGACCGATCACGACAAAGCTAGCCAGCTAACTTTAGGTTCCAAAGACAGAGGGTGTCATATGCAAACTGTGAACTCCACTGAGACAAATGTTGTGATATTGATATATATTTTGTGAGAAAGCAGCAGTATGAGAAAATCAATATATTAAAGCATGGAAACATGTCCGAGTAGAGGAATAAAATACAAATACGACCCTGAAAATGAGCAGAATAGGGCCCCTTTAAGTTTCTCATCTTTGGCATGGAGCTACATGGGAAAAGAGAAGGAGCATTACTAAGATGCATGACAAAGGGCTGTGCGGAGGAAAGGATTAGTGTTGATCTCTGGCTGGGAGCACCAGAGTCTGAGATAATGAGTCCGATTTGTCCCCAGTGAGTGTTCAGGGATTAGCACAATGTCCAACAAGAGCAACCATCCTCATTTCAAGCCTGAGGCGAGAGAGAGAGAAGAGAAGAGAAGAGAAAGAGAGAGAGAGAGAGAGAGAGAGAGAGAGAGAGAGAGACTGCTGGAAAGTGAGGATGAGAGACAAAGAGAGGAGGACGAGTGAAATCACCGAGTTTGTGAGTGGCTAGAAGCATTTGGCAAACATCATGGGGTCTAATGACAACAGAAAAAGCCTATTAGTGTTCAGAGAAGACAGAGCAGGAAGCCTTTTCTCTACTGGAACAGAGACCATTGTCATGATAAAACAAATCTAAAATACCAGTAAATTCTTAAAATACAAGGCTTTTCTGGAGGGGTTTAATAGTTAGTTATTAGTAATAATGAACAGATCAGACACTGCCTGATACCTTCCTGTGGTTGTGTGGTCATTTATGAAAAACCTTTATACCGAAGCAGAGCCGACACATGTTGCTGCAGAGCTCGAAAGACACTGACAGAAAGAAAGGAGCGTCATTTTCTGTGTTACTCAGTGTCAACCCTACTTCTGAAGAAAAACCTGCGAGATGTAACAAACCCATTTCCTGAGGGGGTTCCCCCTATTTCCTGCCACTGTCTGTATGTATGTACTGCATAATGATGTGTGTAGGCATAAGCAGCCTTCTCTTTTTAGATTTAAATGTATTAAGAACGAATGAGTCCTTATGTTAAAATGCACACAAATATTACACTTTTATTATGAAAATTACTACATTTTGAATACAATAAGGTCATGTGAACACCCTTAATCTGATAGTAGCATTATTTCCCATAAGGACGGGATATTTCTCAGGTTTTGGAGCATTCTTTGGACATATATTCAGCACATTCAGAAGATGCATCTCAATGTGGTTTTTGTCCACATGCGACAATTGAGAGCCAACATTCCTGGTCAGAAGGTGAAACATACCGGCTTCTAAACATTGTGAAATTCTTTTTGGAAATGCACCAATTTTGCAACCGTTTCAAGAAGGTAGTTGAAGGAAAAAACCCGATTACTTCATGCATGTTAAAGTCAAAACTCAAAGTTAACCCCTTGTTTTTTTATTGATCCAGCAAATAAAAGGACCATCTGAGTCAGTCTAACAGTACACCCCAAAAGGATACAAATGTATGATCCCGCACACCCTAAATGCATCCTAGTTTTTACGATGGATGTGACATGACAGGCAGAGAATATGTAACCTGAAACCTAAAGATTCTCTAAAAATAGATGCTCCAATTTGGACAACCCCTCCTGACAGACCCTGTAATGTCGTAAAACCTCACGTTGGGAACAACTGCTTCTCTCCACGGTCAGCTGAGCTTGCATGACGGAGGAAAAAAGAAGCACAAAACAACTCCACCAGTGGTTATTAAGAGGCCCGTCGCAAAACAATGATGAGCACAGCAGAATATGACGTCACTGTGTGTGTGTGTGTGTGTGTGTGTGTGTGTGTGTGTGTGTGTGTGTGTGTGTGTGTGTGTGTGCACGTGTCTCGGAGCTGCACAACCCTCGACAAGCGGTCCCTGTCCAGATCCATCAAACTGTAAAGTTAATCTAATAACATGGACAATCACAACAAGCTTCCCATCCTTTCCAAACGAGATACATCGCAGCACAATGGGTAATTGCGCACTCACAGCAAAGGCCAACGTACAGTATGTTGTGTGTCACAATCCGGATGACATCTTTCCTATGAACGGGCCGAGGAATCGCGGCAGGTCATTGATCCTCTGATCCATGACCGGGAATTTACCCCAAGTTTACTGTCGTGCCGCTCCGCAGGGTCACACACCTATTGTGCGCCAACAAAAGAGCTCCAACCCTCAGATCAAACCCTGTCTGCTCCGGCACTTGATTTTTAACCCTTTGCATCTCTTTACATTTGGGAGAAAGAAACAAGTAGCAACTAACTATGACTTTTATCATCAAATAATTGACTGATTATTTTCTGGACTCATTGTCTGGTCTTGAAAAGGACATTTTTGACAAGTATTTAAAGAAGACAAAATATACTCATTTCAGGGACACATCAGTCTGTAGTGTCTCTCCTGGGACATGTCTCCATGCTTTAATGTTCAAAAAGCTCTTTATCTTTCTCATACTGCAGCTCCTCTTTTCACCCTCTGTCTGAAACCAGAGCCCGGTCTGCTCTGATTGGTTAGCTGGCCGGCTCTGTTGTCGTTTGTCTCAGAGATGTCCCGCCCCCTTAAAGCCTATCACATACAATGTGTTGCAGCGCTAGCCAATAGAAGAACAGGTGTTACGTCTTGATGTCACTAAGTTCCAGAAGTAACTAAAGGAGTCCAGTGGAGGGCTTTCAGGCAGGAGGGGGTGTTTGGGAGTGTGTGTCTCAGCAGATTGGTCGTATAATAGTCAGAAGAAGTCTTTATAGACGTTTGTCAAAACAACAGAACACTCACTATTAAAACTCTTATCTGTTGCTGGTTGGCTCGTTTCCTGGAAACTTGTGAGCCCTCATTTGATTTCACACTAGATTTAAACGGGTGTTTTTGCATGATTTTTGAGGGGGAAACTCAAGTTTTACTGCCGGTCCGTTAAATAAACTAATCAATAAGTCAATTTGTTAGTGGTCGATTTGGACTGTATTTTGAGTACAGCCTTTCAAAACAGACATTTCTGATTATTCTTTATATACGAGTGACTTAAAACAGGTCGAGATAAGAAATACACTCTTAGCTCACTCTGGCACTTTTACAGCAATGTTTATTGATGTGCACTCTTCCTGTGAGTAGATCAAAACACTATCGTTGCAGCTCTTATTTGTAAGTAAGTTTGACTGTTGCCATTTGAATTTGATGTTTCCCTATCATCATACCGTTCATGCTTGTATCAGATATACATTTTGCATTATTTATCTTGCACTGACTGAACCAACCACACCGTGAATATTACCAGAAATTTCCCTTCAAGGGATTAATAAAGTATATCTTCTTCTTCTTCTATATGTTCTTTATACTCTTACAGTTAAGCACTTTCACTCATAACCTCTTTATACTGTTACTTGTAGCATCACTGACTTTACTTCCACAGGTTATATAGTATTTTAGTGCATGCACTTCTGCACAAAATTACAATAAAGTTGAATCCACCCACACACACACACACACACACACACACACACACACACACACACACACACACACACACACACACACACACACACACACACACACACACACACACACACACACACACACACACACACACACACACACACACACACACACACACACACACACACACACACACACACACACACACACACACACACACACCACATGTCTGTCGTGGTGACAATATGGTTGCATGATGCTAAATGTATTGAGTGCTCTGCAAAATGCATCATCAAACCCCAGGGTTTCCACATTCCTCTTCCTTTGCAATCATCACATACAGACCTGTGCAAACAGCAGTAGCTATTAAGCTTGATCAAACAGCCTCAATCAGCTGGACTGCATTTCTCAGTGAAGAAACACATAGTGCCCTATGATGTTTTCTCAAGACATGAGAACAGCGACGCAATCTCTTGTTGCTGCAAAGACTTCCCTTTTATCCACTGTTAAGACTACATGATGACATCAGGAAAAGTCCACTTTAAAACTCATTTAGAAAGGATTGCAGCCGAGGATATGCATCACTGAGACAAAAAAAACACATTGAGCGGCAAGAGTATTTACATTATCCTCCAGATTACATGTGACAGTGCGTGCTAGGAGTAGGATGGTTTACTATATCTCTTATTCTGTATATTTTATACTCTGTATTTGATTGATGTATATCATCTTCTTGTGCAAAGCCTTGTCTACATGCTGCAGTGACAACACTTCCCAATTTGAGATCAATAAATTCATCTAATCTAATAAGAGCTGCATGATAAGTCGAGTAATAAGAGAAAAACATTGATGCATGTTAAGTCAGGGAAATGTATCAGAAAGGTCACTTTTATAATGTTGTTTTTAAATTGTATTATCCTCGCTTTAATCTGTACTGTCCTGTCTTTCATTCTCTATCTGTTGCTGCTTCTAACTCCTGAATTTCCCCGTGCGGATAAATAAAGGTCCATCTTATTTTATCTTACTTCTAACATTAAGTTTCATGGTTGATTTTCTGGTACATGCATTCAAAAGTTGGAACCTTCTATGTTCATTTAATTTTAAAAAGGGAGGAAAATGTGAGGATGAAACCTGACCCGTAGCGCCATTGTGGTCCACTTAGGAAACACTTACTCTTTCTCCACTAAAACAGCAAAATAAGACCAAAAACCAATTTACTTTTCAAGGTAGCTATAAACCAAGGCTATCAACAGCCACTAGGATGTTCTACTGACATAAATAGCAGAGGGTCAATCAGGAATATTTGTAAAAATGACAATAATCTCATTGTTTTTTTTAGGTGCATTAATAACATTAAAGCTGTCCGAGAAGAATTGGTAACTTTCGTACATGCTGTAGTAAAACAGGAAGCTGTCATTTCTATATCTCAAAATGGATTAATGTGGTTTTTAAGAAGCACACTGACTCTTAAATTAGAGGCACTACTTTCGTTCTGCAAAGCCCACCAGCAAACTGTTCCAGGAAGAGAAATGCAGAGATAATATCTGCAAAGTGAGCATCTTAAGACAGCACAGCAGCACGTATGCACACTCAGAGAAATAAGCATTTCCTGCACTGATGATATTTTGGGGTCAGGCTTATTTGGAAGAACACCAAGTGACTCACAAATGACAACACGAGATGACTCCTGGTAGCAGAAATTAAGGGATGCCAAAGAAAAAGCATCACATTTACACTGACTACAATTTCACACATGCTCCATTTAGGACACTATATCTTATACGCTTTTGTTGATTGACAATATAACGTTACATTGTGGGACTCTGAGAGGAGCATAAAAAGGGAAATACCAAATATAAAGACTGCTATCTCAGCTCATATTGTGATATCTGCCTCTTCTGTTCACTTCCTGCTGAAAATACCAATGTAAAGCTCCTTTAACTCACGGTGAGATAGCAGATTAATTAACTGTAAAATGACCCGAATGCACCAAGCTCCACATAAAGGATGACAAGAGCAGCCAGGTGAAAAGGCGACACAAAAACCACGAAATGTGTGACTCCAAACTCAAGCAAAATGCACTCCTTTAGTCAAAACCTCGACCCAAATATTTTCACATAGGTGGAAACTTTTAAAAAAGAAATCCGTGTTTTAAATGTGTTTGGTAACCAGCGAAGCAACAGTTTCCCCCCGCGGGGAGGAGACAGCAGCATTGTTTCCCAGGTTGTAAAGCGTGCACCGGTCCAGAAGACAGTATTTCTTAATATTTAGACAAGTTTGAGGGTCTTACCTGACGGATTTTAGGAGGACAGACCTACACAGATGAGCGCGTGGAGGGTACTGTGGTCTTCGCGCTGCTACAAGTGACGATGCCCCTCCTACATGTCTCTCGCACAGGTTTTGTTTTTTTTAACGCTCAATGGTGGAGAATATATTGGTTTAGGGATCATGATACATGATCAGAGGTGGGAGAAGTACTCCGGTCTTGTACTTGAGTAAAGTAGAAGTACCAGAGTGTAGGAATACTCTGTCACAGTGAAAGTATTCTAAATGTTCCTCCAGTGAAAGTAGAAAGTACTCTCCTCTAAATGTACTTAAAGCAGCGACAGTAAAAGTAGTCATTGTCTGATTGGTCCATTTCAGAATAATATCTCTGATATGTTTTATAATGATTGATCCTTAAAGTGTTCTCAGAGCTGGTAAAGGTGCAGCTAGTTTGAATGGCTTTGTATACTGCAGGGTAGCTGCTGGATTTACTGCAGGTGAACTAAAGCCTGATTTAAGGGCTGATTATATTTACCATCATTAATCCTAATCTGCCTAGCAACTAAAGGGATTAAATACATGTAGTGGAGTAAAAGTACACCATTCACCTCTGAATTGTAGTGGAGTAAAAGTACAAAGTAGCTTAACATTGAAATGCTCAAGTAAAAGTACAAGTACCTCCTAATCTAATTCAGTACAGATATTGAGTAAATGTGCCTAGTTACTTACCACCTCTGCTTTTTACTCAAAAATGAGATTACTAGTAGGATTACAATGTTAAAATACATTATGTCAATGTATTATAGGTAGATGTCGTACTGTTTTCATATATCTATATATTCCATCTGTAATATTTCACCTGGAACATTACTTTTATGTTATTATACTAAAATGTGGTTGTATTTTCATTTTTGTGAAGGTAAATAGTCATTGTAACAGAATACATTTTAAAGTAATCCTCAGGACACTTTTTTTCTGATCATTAATAATTGATTTAATCAGAAAATTCAGAGTAAGAGCAATGACGCCATCTACAGGACACGTTTCTATTTATCTAATAAAATAAAAATCAACTCTGATATCCTGAAAATCATTCTCACCAAAGGAATTTGGGGGAAAAGAAAGACAAATTCTACCAACAGTTTTGGAAATCATTCAATAATAAATAAAAATAATATCAATTATTTCTCCCAAAAATGTAAATAAGTCTGATTACATTTGGCTCTGTATTATTGGCCCGCTTTTAGCAGTCTGTCAAACCTGAAACATCAGTCGATTGGTAATATGATATGCGAGCTAAAGGTTATTTTTTTTACTACACACCTTGGTTGCTATATGAGTGCAAATAAGTCACAGCTGTAAAAAGAAGATTTTGTATATTTAATTTCACACTTTAAGAAGTTCAAAGGTCTGATTTAAAGATGATTTTTGTTGGTAGAATAAACCTCTGTGAATGCAATAATGCCTGATAAGGTTAAGTACTTCAGTACAAATGTGTATGCCTTTCTTATGTACTGCACAGTGAGGACAACATAACATATTAAGAGTGAAGTTGATGATTGACCAGCAACATGTTTTGGTTTTAAGGTCTAACTGGTTCATACAGGTTTAAGAAGTGCATGAATACATATTAAACAGTGCAAGCAAGAAACGGTCTCAACACGTGGTGTAATTGTACTGTTTTTATTGCATGAATTGTAGTAGCTGCAGAGAAACGATGTTTCAGATGAGTTGAGTTTGAATCCATCTGCTGTGAACAGGGTCTGTGGACATTCAGCTGGCACGGCTAACGTTATTCTCCAGCGCTCACATACTGCATTTTAAACCTCCACTGTAGCACCGAGGGATGAGGAAGAAGAGAGGAGAGGGGGGGCATAAATTGTACCTTCAACTTTTCAACACCACATACAACTGGCTGCAAGGCATCAAAATGTGCTTCAGTGTGTGAACACAGAAGATGAGACGACGGTGAGTCTGCCGCTTTGTGGCTGAGGGTCGCTGTGAAGAGGATCGTTATGTGTATCATGGAAAGGCTGTTGTTATTGCTGTCTACCTGGTACTGTTGCACAGAGACAAAAGGACGATTGTGGTGTGCTTTTGGTGTGAAACTCCATCCAGCATGCATTCAGATGAATAATCAGAACATAATTTAAAGAAATGACACAGAAAGGAACCATCCAAATGCAGTTTACAAGCTCCAAACTCTGTGGAGTAAGAGCAACGACGCCATCTACAGGAGAGAGGGAGCGGACATATGAAGATAAAATAAAAAATCTGCTTTTAAAGTAGGTAGACCAGCCACACATTAAAACACAATCCTCACTGTAGAACTTTTAAAATGGTCTCTTAAAGTCTTAAAAGAAACTTGGTCACTCAACTGGAAAAAAAACAACTGATAATAAATGTGATTATTTCTCTGAACCTGAACATATCCCACCCTCGCGCTCAACTCGTCCTACTTCAATATAGGCCTCAACGATACGGGCTCTAATGTTAATTATATACTATGTTCATATAATTAATAAAAAAATAAATACATTTAACAAATACAAATGATTTTGCAGCAGGTAAAGAACCAAAAGGAACCCCCACAGTTGTATTGTTAACACTTTGTGTAGGATTTCTGGATAAAAACCAAATCACCTCCTATTAATTTATACCTGTAGTCTCATAGCCTCTGGTGGTCTATAGGGCTGTGTGTGTTCATTTGCTCTCTCTCTCTCACACTCACAGGAAAGTTGAACTCTCACACACATACAAAGTCAACCACACATCCATTACGGCTTTGCGCACGTGCACACACACACACACACACACACGATGCTGATGATTTATGTTGGCAATGGGACCCCCAAGATCTTGGCTTTGGCCAAAAAAAAAGGGCACGAGATGTGCACGTTTACATGTCTTCCATCGGTATATCTTGTAAAAAGGTATTATGAAACATTTTTTTCTTATTCATATATATAGATATTTTTTTGCGTTTTTTTTTTGTACAAATATTTGTAGAGTCTGTTTAAACATAACAAACCAGACCAACAGGAAAAATCAACCAACGAAAAAAAAATCATGCATAAGTTATGTCCCACTCTTACTGATTGCATTTGTAAGGAACCATGTCTTCTTACACATCTTTGATTTTGTACATTTTCAGCCATTTTTTCCTCTTTTTTTTTTAGGGATAAAACATCATTGTATTGTCCAGCCGGCAGCAGCAAGAGCAGGAGCAGCAGCAGCAGCAGCAGCAGCAGCAAGGTTTGCTCTGCAGTCAATTCCTGTGTGTCCCCGTACAGCAGGAGGTGCAAGAGGCATGTTTTTGTGGCTGTGGGAAGGAAAACCACTCCATAAAAGAAGCTTCAGGGAGGCGTGTGAGCATTTATCCTTTCCCATTTCAATCCAGGTCCATGAAATTAAACCCCCGTTTCCTAAAACCATTCTTTATTTATTTTTTTGTTCTTTTTATTTCCTTGCTAGTTTCCCCGTAGAAAAAGCTCGACAGATCCCGGCTGTGGGGTTTAGCTCCCAGCGACATCCGGAGGCTGGACTCTGCAGCAGCAGTGGGACAGGACAGTCAGAGAGACGAGGGCCAGGTGTCCCCTATCTGCAGAGGTCTTCTTGTGTGGAGTCCCGCACATTTTTCCTCTTCTTGCTGTTGCCCTGCTGGTGAGGCTTGTTGCTCTGGTGGCTCTTGGTGGTGGAGGTCGAGCTCTGCTGCGCGTTGTTGCCGCTCTTATGGTGAGAACGAGACATCCTGGCCTGGGGGAGGATATGCAAAACGGTCAATCAGAATCGGTTTTATTACCAAGGAATTTGCTTTGGTGGTGCATACCCAGAAAAACAGTACACAAAAGTGAGAACATTAATTTACAGTACAGATACATGTTTGTTGCATGACGTGTATCAATTAAAATGAGCGTACCTTTCCTCCCTTGTTGCTTCCTGATGGAGTGCTGTTACTGTTGCTCTGTGTCCGGTTGTTATTGACGACTGCAGACTTTTCTCTGTGTTTGCTGTTTCCGCGGCCGGACTGCTGCTGCTGCTGCTGCTTCGCCGTCTTACAAGGCGTGCCGTCAGAGTCCTGGAGAAACGAACATAAGAGATTTAAAAACCATGCCACCGAGCGATGCCATGTGCTAATATACTGTGTGCAATTTATAATGTCATCACTGGCTTCTAGTTCATGGTTTTCTTTGGGCAACCAATAAAGTTAAATTGACTAGACTTCTTTCTGTGCATAGAGATTACTGCTCACAGTCCCTTGATCAGAGCATTCTGCCTAGCAACAGTCTGCTTTTATTATTGGCAGACTTCAGAATGTTTGAAATTTACCAATCAGCGTTGAGCATTCAACTAAGCCGTGAAATAATTTAAAATTAAATTCAATGAGCTTGTTCGATTACGTGTGTGTGTGTGTGTGTGTGTGTGTGTGTGTGTGTGCGTGTACTGACCGCGTCGCTGGAGCTGGAGGTGGAGGACGTGGAAGAAGGCGACAGAGGGGAGGAGGAGGAAGGTGAGGAGCGCAGGGAGGGGGACGGCGAGGAGGAGTTTGAGGAGGTTTTGCTGCAGGGCGGCGACGGTAGAACAACAACATCTTCATCCTCGTCATCTTCATCATCCGGGACGTTGTTGTTGCACTCGTCGAGCTGCTGGGACTCGAGCCGCGTGACGTCATTTTCTGTACAAACGGAGAAGAGAGAACGTAAGAATATGTAATCATTAGTTGTGTGTATTTAATGAAATGAGAAATAAAGAAGGACAGGAGTTTGGTCGTACTGTTGAGCGGCTGGTCGTTCTGAGACTGGCTCCCCCAGTTCTTCCGGATCCATTCCCTGTAGTCGTCCACTTCCTGTGTTACTCGGATTATTCGGCCCAGTATGCTGCGATGGGAAACAGAGAGAGGTAAACCTGTTAAACCAGTGTCTGTTTACAGCAGTCTGAAGACAGATGTTATGGGCGATATGTCAACTAAAATCACAGCCTGTCCTACGTATGATCTAAAAGTAACTCTAGCGCCAACTTCAAGTCATTAAGATGGTCATTTTTGACATGAGATTTGCTTCGGTTTTTGTATCCACTTGCTCTCTCTTCCTCTCACACAACTATAGGTCACACACACACACCCACCTGTCAAAACCAGGAGTTAAACTGGGCCGAGGTCGTATACAAAAATAGGTTTAAATGCGCGCTCTGCCCCCAAATAACGCGTCTGCACATCACATCAAGCGCTCCCTTAAACATACAGCCGCACAGCAGCCAGCATGGAGAGGTTTTAGCCTTTAGCTTTCTTTATAATATTCATTTTGCAGTCTTTATATTCCTTAAACAACCAAATATCACATAAGCTACAACCTGCATATGCTGTGACCTCATCTGCACTTTATCCACAGTTTGTGGTTGGATGCAGGCTGTACTTCATTGTACTTTGTGCAATGACCACGGAGCGGTGCAGGAATAAGTCCTAAAACCAGATAATTAGTCAGCTTTTCCATTACTGTGCCCTTGCAATGTTTTTTTCCAACACGTTTTTGGTTAGATGCCTGAAATAACATCTGTGCTTCACACAAGCTGGAGAGATGTTCATGTTTTGTTCTTCGGCATAAAATACGCCAGGAAATATCCCTCTGGTGAATGTCTGAAGCGGTGTCTTAAAAAACAGCGGGTGCTAACAAGTTGTTAAATGAGACTCCTAAACGCCATCATGCTGAACATTAGCCGCCTTTAGCTTAGCGGTGGAGACGTTATGTGACTGATGTAGTTCCTTTACAGCCTAACGTCAACTTCTGCCGATATACAGAAAGCCTAAGTATTATATATTTGTATTTTCCACTGAGCTTTTTTTTGAGCAGGAGGCCCTTGTGATGCCGTCTTCCGGGTCGGTCTTCAAAAATACATTATCTGATCTGGTCTCACCTCTCGGTCTCACTGTTGGGGTAGTATTTGGCGATGGGGGACACGGCGTGGCTGAGCACCACGTAGGCGTAGTCAAAGGCCTGCTTCACCTGCATGGCACCGTATGAACTCCGACCCACGTCGTTATCTGTTGGAGACCAATCAGACGGTGAGGAAGTGTAAACGTGAGACCCTGACGACATGCTTAACCCTTTTATCCTCCTTTGTTCCCACCTGGCTGCAGCGGGTCCTCGATGTAGAGCATGGAGGGCCTGTAGCCGTCCATCATGTTCTTCTGCACATCGTCTTTGGCGACGTAGCAGCCACCGTCTGCTATCCGGATGCCCGTTTTCAGGTAGTTGAAGTGGCGCCCGTAGAGCTCGAAGAACTCGATGAGCAGAACGCCGATGTTGATGTTGGGGCTGCACACATCCTCCCTGTAGTGAAGCTGGAAAACACACAGTAAGGTGTCAGGCTTATTGCTAAAGCGAGGTATTTTAAAGAGGAATTGAAGGGTGAGCAAAAAGCGTTGGATGCTTTTCACTGAAGGCTGCATATAGCTGTGCTTCTGGCTGTTTTCTCTCCAGAATTTGATTATTTATCTGATTCAGGTGTTTAGGATTCAATGTTGCAAATACCATAATTAAAAAGCTATTCAGATGGATACAAATAAACCTACAGATGTTTAAGGGGCAAATATCCATTTTTGTTCAAGTCATAAAGGAAAAAAACCTCAAATGAGTTGGTAAAAACTAGGGATGATAATGCCAAACAAACGGGTCAGACATCTGAAAATATACCAAAGAAAAGCTATAATATCTTTCAATGTCATTTAAGTATCCACGCTATATGAAGTGCAGAGTTATATCCAGTATTTCACACTGGAATTATAATGAATTTGATATTTTAATTCAGAAACTTTAATGTAATTGAATAACATTTCAAATGTAGGTATGAATGTCTGAATGGTGCCGATCCTTTCAAATCCGCTGCTAAAAGTATGTTAAAAAGTTTAGATAAAAGGCAGCATCTGAACTTGTATTTGTTGTGGGCTGTGTTTTTGTTCAAAGTGCATCCATACAACTGTATTATTAGAGGCTTATTTCTTAAGTCATACCTGCAGGAAGCTGACAGCCATGAGGAAGAGGCTGTAGGAGCCGATCCCTCCGGTGAAAACTTCGTTGAGGTCCCTCTGCAGGAGGAACTGCTTCAACACCAGCACCAGGTAAGGCAGCACAGGGTATTTCTGCAGGAACAGACACAGGGAGGAATAAATGTACATGCATACAGCCCCCTCTACAGGAGAACAGGCTTCTTTACAACCTTAAAATGTTAAAAGCTATTTAGCAAATCCTCCTGTGTGTAGAGGCAACACAGTGAGGAAGAATGTCAGCTAATCCTCTGATAGCAACTAAAGCTGTCAAATAAATGTAGTGGTGTAAGAAGTAGAATTCTGTCTTCCAAAATAAAGTGGAGTAGAAGTATAAAGCAGCATCAAATGAAAATCCTCAGGGGGATACATACAGGATACATTGCCCCAAAAACTGCATCATTTTTGCACACTGCACCTCTTTGAATTCCTTAATGAGGCGAGCGGCTTCCACTCCACTCTTCACGTTGAAGCTGATGTCCACTTTGACCTCAGTGAAGGAGTCCGTCAGTTTGATGATGGGAACCTGAAACATTAGACCAGATGTTTAACCTGAGGCAGACACAGCAATTAAACGCTGGCTCAAAGGCCTCCTGCCATCGTGCTGTAAGCCCCTTTTAAATAACCCTGCATCCATATAAGTCCTGCTGTAAGCCTTAAACAAAACACACGTTCTGATCTAATCCTTACCCACAGTACTGGAGCAGAGAAGTGTAGTAATCTGCTATTCAACACCTCTAACCAAAGTGAACGTTGACAGAAACAAAGAGCTGTATTCAGATCCTGTTAGTCCTGATGCAATGTAAACTCCAAACACTAAGTGGCTTTCAGGGCTTCTGCAAGTTTCAACAAGATCAATTTAAAGGGGCCCTATTCCGCACATTTTCAGGTGTATATCAGTATTTAGAGTCACTACTGGGACATGTCTCCAAGCTTTAATGTTCAAAAAGCTCTGTATTTTTCTCATACTGCAGCACCTCTTTTCACCCTCTGTCTGAAACCAGAGCCCAGTCTGCTCTGATTGGTCAACCGCTTAGAGACACACTTTGTTTGAGCGCTAGCCAACAGAATCAAGACGATAGGGAACAGATAAAAGCAGCAAAGCAAATATTGCATCTGTAAAACATGCAGAGCTGAGCGTTTGATATGAACTAAAAACTAACATCAGAAACCTGGTTTGTACGAGTCTGCTCTGATTAATGACCGAAACTGTGCATTTACGAGATGACGGATCCCTTAAACTGGTATTATATTAAATCGTTGGCAAGAAAAAGGGAAAGAAACAGAGCACACTTTCTACAGTTCAGACTTTATGAGTTATTAAATCAACATGATCAGGATCGACCTGCAGAGCGAAGACGTGTAGCACTAGTCAAAAATAGAAGTTTCATTTAAAGTGTTTTTCCTGCGATGCACACGTCTGAATACAATTGTTGTTGTTGGCATAACAAGGGTTTCTGGACGCAATGAGCCAAATATGAAGAACAATCATCCAAAGCCTGATTTATGAGAGTCAGCGATGATTAACGACTGAAACTACTTTTAATCTTCTTTGTCAAACTGACTTATTTGTGCCGTTGGCTGGTGTAACGCTGTCAGGTCAATTCAACCGTCAGATATATTTAATCCAACACGCACACTTTCTCTTACCGTTGCCTTGTCCAAAACCTTGATGGAGTTCTCGTCTGCGACGTTCCTCTTCCGGAGCGCCTCCTCCAGCGTCCACAGTGGGAGGGTCTCCCATTTCCCGAAAACTACCAGGTCGATGTCACTGCAGGAGGGGAAACATGACAGGGGTCAGGGAGGTGTGAAGAAACATACAGGATCACCTCGTACAGCGGCACAAAGGGGGTCAAAAGTTAGCTCTAAACCTTGTTTAAGAAAAAAAAGGCAACCAAACAACAGCCATTTTTAAATATCCTCCACATGGTTTCTGAGAGGTGGATTTGCTTCCCTCTTGTGGAAGAAGAGAATGCAACCATGTGTGTGTGTGTGTGTGTGTGTGTGTGTGTGTGTGTGTGTGTGTGTGTGTGAACTACTTCATACAGGATGTTACATAACCACATACTAAAAACAATAAACAAAAACAAGTTTACGGATAGAAGTATAAAGATGATTATTTTTGTTTCACTTCAGTTGATTATTAGTGAAATTCTGTTTATGTTTGTTGTGTTTCTGTGTCTAAAGTGTGTAAACGTGTATTTGTGTGTGTGTAGAGCCCAAGAACAACACCCAATGCTAATGCTAATGGGGATTGGGGCTGCAGGATATGGAAAAAATAACTTTTGGGATTATTTTGACTATGAATACTTAAGATTTCTGCACATATTTTGCCTCTACAAATGATTGTGCTTAATGCTTTTTGAATATTGCATAACTGTGTTGCAATTTAGATGATATTTCAAGTAATGAAGATCAAAGTACAAAGTAATACATACACAGCGTCCATTACCATGTGACTTAAATACCTGCAAATACACTCTTCTATTTCTAGGATTACAGAAGCACAGAGAAACAGATTCACACTGTCATCCCCGACTGACAAGCATCCATTCACAGCTCAACACCATTAAAGTGCTCATTGTGGTGTCAAGAGTCCAACAATCCAGGTGACAAGTGTGAGTCAATGTGTGTGAGTCAGTGTGTGTGTGTGTGTGTGTGTGTGTGTGTGTGTGTGTGTGTGTGTGTGTGTGTGTGTGTGTGTAGGCCTCTCAGAACAGAGTTTGAAAAAGACCCACATCCAAATAACACATGATCCTTTAATCCAAAGCAAATAATCATTCCACGGCTTCTTGATAATAGAGATAAAACATCTTCTGGGTAGGGTGCCAGTTCATAGTTGAGGTTTGGCAAAGATAAAAAAAAGACTAAGCGTGTTTCACATCTCTAGACTGGTTTAGGAAATCAGCTGTTGAACCTCTCCCAGAGGACCCGAGGGCAGCAGAGAGCGTTCAAAGAGCCAACTGAAGACGCACCGTTTTGTTTTCCATTGAATTGTGATTATTCTTTTTTTACTGAGTTGAGAAGTGATGACTTGTTTTTGTAGGCCGTGCAGAAGTTAGCATAGCAAGGGGGTCCAAAAATCAATGGGATTTTTCCATTGGATGTTGGTATCTTGCAGAAAACATGAACACTTTTGAAACTTGATTTTTGAAGCTCAAATCCAAACATCAAAAAGCTAACGTGATGATATAACCAAAACTACGCCACGGTTGCACGGCTATGCATCTATACCGCTTAGCTAAAGGAGGCCCTCGTGTTAGCGTGATTAGGGTTCTGAAGTCTCTTTTCATCCCTTGTCACTAAAAACACTTTCAAAAGAACCATGTACTTAGAGGCGAGGAACCCGGAAGTGCTAAATTGCTAAGTTCCTTGTGGGTTTAAGGACTTGTTTCAGCAGCTCTCTATTCATACTTTAGTTGTGTGTTACTCGGTGTATAACCTGGATAGAGAGGGTTTAGATTTGATTGTTGTTTTTGGTTTGTGAAGCACTTTGCATGACCTTTTGTGTGGTGTATAAATAAAGTTTGGTCTGAAATGTCTCACCTTGTTGGCAGATAGAGACCAGTGCTGAAGCTCCCAAACACTTGGACCTGGGGGGAAGTGAGGGACACAGTTACACACACATAAACATATAACACGCACTTCCTGCCAGAACATCCACCCGATCCTTCTCATACACAGTTGCTGTAACCTTTTTAACATTGTCCACGTTATAACACACCTGAATGTGTGTGACAATGTGTCACCAACTCAGCGTCTGTTTTCTCACACTCCGCTCACTCACTAGTCACCTCTGTATAAACCTGTTCTCCGAGCTGCATGAAAATCTCATCTTCAGCTGAGCGTTGATTCTAATGACAAGCCCGAACAAATGGCACAGGTGTGGTACCAAAACTACCTCTCATGGGTGAAAAGACAAGTGTGTGAATATTGTAAAAAGCTATTCAGTTTCATTTCAGTTGAGTGGCATGGATGACCGGCAGGAGGTTAAACAAATATATACTTAATTTATGCCAATTTTGGAGTATTTTCAGTGACAGCCGCATGTAGACAAGACATTGCACAATAATTAAAAAGGAAAACAAATAGAAAATAAACATATACAGATATATCTCTAAAGAGTATCTCTACAGAACGGAAGTCAGTGTACCTTTGAAAGATCAACCTACAACCTAACAAAATGGTATACAACTCTGTATGTAGTTTATAAACTAAAGTGTACAGTGTGCTGCTTCAACAGGCTGCCAGCTAGCACCACTTTGCTCATTTTACATGCAAAACAGTCCTTAACCTGCACGCATTTGAAGTGTCTGAAATATCCCCACCCTTCCACCTTCTACCCTCCAATGAATGGTTGCCTGAACAGAAATAGAGTTAAGCCTTGACCCCTGCTTCACTGCCCTCGCTGCGTCCCACATCAACAGGAGTATAAACTCTGTTTTACAGCCGGTCACATGACCAGCGCTGAGCTGACTGCAGGGCCCTGGTTGTGAATGAGCGTAGAGTAAGACTTGCATAAAAGGTGGAGTCACTGCAGCTGGTCAAGGAGGTGAGGCACATTTTTAAATCTCGTTTTCACTCCTAAGCTTTCTTTGTTCTGAAATGCATTTAATTATCTTACCCGTTTTAAACCCATGAAATGAATGTTTTGGACCATTTAGTCGTTAGTTAATTTGGTTTTATAGGTTGTCATTGTATTATGTAATACATGAACTCTCTCCAATTCTAGAGTAAAAGATACTTAAGTCTTAATTGCTTTTGATTTATACCATAATTGCCCCTTGTGATGTGTCTGTTTATCAGATCTTACCCAATTAAACCAATGTTTAGACTGTCGTAACAAGTGTTTGGGACCATTTATTAGTTAGAGTTGGACAGGTTTTAGGGTATTTGGTTAGTGTTACAGGTTTTATAGCTGGTTATGTCTCTGTATAATACATGGACTCTATAAAATTATACTTGTGATAATAATATATATTGTAAATACCTTTTTGTTTAGCGTCTGAGCCAATGTTAGAAAGCTTCAGATAGATCATGGGCTGGCCTACTTTACATATCTCCATTAGATTAGATGCCACTTTATTGTCATTGACAATACAAATGACAACCAGAAGTGCAAAACAAGGAATGAAGTGGATTTTTGTTTATATAATATAAGAATAAACACATGAAATATGTGAAAAAGATAAAGTCTTTGCAGAATAAACAGTAGGTATTGGTATTAACATTGGAGACAGTAGTATAGAACCACAATACACCATGTTATGTCTTATGATTGCACTATTTTTTGTGAATAAAATGAGACGGTTTTAGTGCGTCCCACCCAGACAAGGCTCCATAAACACCAGATGAGACGGTGTGGAAACCTGTGTGAGTGCCTGGTGGACGTCTATGCTTCTAAGCTGACTAATTAAACAAGCATCACGTTGAGTGGATGACCGGGTTTCACCTCGGTCACTCCACGGTGGAAAAGCAGTAAGGAGGGCAGGCTGGGGTCAGTGTGGTGCTGCTTAATTTAGGACCGGCTTTAAGCTCGGAGCGGACGCCCTTCGAGGCACACTGCTCTATCAGCGGGATCAATGTCAGCGTCAGAGAGAGCCTGAGGTGACGCTGATAACACGGCCCAAACACAGCGGGGGCAGCGGGGGAGATAACAGCAGACAGGAAGCTGTTTGAAAGGCATTAGCTGGCTCACATGCTAACTGTGCTAACTCAGTCTCACGCTGCGCTTCAAACCAAAACCAAAGGAGAGTTAAGTCATTATTTCGGGGTGATGTGTACCTCAGCACTGGGCCACAGGTCGTGGATGACTCCCTTTATTCTGTCCACCACCTCCAGCCTCATCTTCTCCTCCTCCGGCCGCGGGGAGATGTACTCGAAGAAGTCGCTGACCTCCTCGTGTAACCTGCATAGAGAACACAGTGGTGTGAGGAGACAGGGAAACGTGTGTTTTTGTGGAAACCTCCATTATACATTACATTGCAATGATAAACACCACTTTAAGGAAACGAAATGCTGAACATTTAACCAGAATTTCATTAAATTCCATACAATATGGAGGTGTAATATTTGATAAAAGCAAAATGTGTGTCATTATACAGCTTTTGTATTAAATGTTGTGGGGGTGCATATATTTCATGGCCTACACATTATATTTTTAAAAGCTTTTTCAATGAAAATCAGAAAAATGACTGAAAAAGGACAATTGGAATATAAAAACAACAACAAAAAGGGAGAAATGTCAACGATTACCGTCTTAAAAACAGATCAATGAAGGACACTTGTTTCGACAATAAAAATAACATATCTGGGCAGGACTATTGTTGTCTTAGTCCAATCGTTGCCCCCCCCCCTGCAGCCACAAACACCACCTGTATGCCAAGACACTGGCTGCCAACAACAACTGCAGCAGGTGCACCGGTCAGACTTTAAGCCACGCTGACTCAACGTGGAACATATGAAAGCTTCTCTTTACATGCGTGTTTAAACACACAGCTCCTGCAAAGAATCGGATTATTATGAGAGATGTTCACAGTTCTGCTGCGTTCAGTCTAAAAGCAACAAACTGGTGAATTACAACATTTAAGGGGGATGTGTTTATCGCACAAGTCGCCACCTGATCGCTGTTTATCAGGTGTCTGATATAGGTGGAGTAAATAATTAACTACAAACCAAAAGGGGTCATATCTATCTAGTAGAGTTTTTAATGTCATGCCAAAACAACTATTCCTTTTTTTGGGGGATAACAGGGCTGAGCAGAAACAAAACAAGAACCGTAACTGGGTGCCAATGTTGTGTGAATAAAAATAATATGTACTCAGTAAACCCAGGCTAAGCAAGAGCTCCACATTTGTCCTTGGAACAGGTCGGTCTGGCCACATGACCTTCCCACTGACCAACATGCACCAGTCTGTGGGCGGACAAATAAGAACACAAACACACGTGTGCAAAAACAACCATACTGAGCCACATCAGGACCATCATAGGCAACTCCTCTTGGCACCACATTGAGAAAAAGAGACTTAAAGTGATGTTTCTGCTTTTAAAAATAGAATAAGTAAAGTCTGCGTACACCACATAAGTGTGGAGAAGAAAAACAGCAGAAGCTTTTGACAATCACTGCCTTTTCTTTGGATTACACCACAGAGGGAACGGTTTGTCCATATAGGTTTCATGTAACAAGAACACTTCCTCTAACAGTCAGAGTTGTTTGTCAGGGAAACATGCAAAATAAAACAGTGTTCTCCCAGGGTAAATGCTTTCATGGTGACCCTGAGAAAAGAAACAAACCCCTGAAATACTGGACAGAAAACCAAACAGGGAAGCACGGCATTAAAAACACAGGACGCTATGCAAGTGTGTGCATTAAGATAGAGATGGATATGAACCACAAAACAAGGAAGCTACTCTGAAGGTTTATCAGACAACAAGAAACTGTACAGCCAAAGTTAGCGGCTGTCTCAACTAGGACTTGAAATACTAAAAGATTTGTTTCTAAAAAAAAATGATCAAATGTCAAATCTAAATGTGAAAAATGGGCTTCTATCGGCTAGCTGTCCAACACATTGTGCGTGTTAGGCTAAGGGGCGGGGCATCTCTAAGCGGTTGATGAAACCCAACAGAGCCAGCCAGCTAACCAACCAGAGCAGACTGGGCTCTGGTTTCAGACAGAGGGTGAAAAGAGGTGCTGCAGCACAGGCAGTATGAGAAAAATAAAGAGCTTTCTGAACATTAGAGCATGGAGACATGTCACTTAGGGGGATAACATACAATTAGGAGCTTTAAATGACACGGATGATTGATCAAGTCGAACATATTTTTCAGATTTCAAAGAGACCTCAATGTGCCTGGAAGTATTCACACTTAACAAAACATGCAGCTTAATGCCAGCGCCAATGAACAGTGCCAATGTCAACAGCCAGCCACTATGATAAGCCCATGAAAACAAAAACACAAGTTTCCTCTGTTGCATAATGTTTGAGAACTATGCTTCAGCCCACACATGTGACACAGGCAAATGACTGTTGTTTCATCTTTAGGGAATCTTAAGACAGAAGGTAAATGTTATGCATTGAACTACATTGGATGTCCCCATTGTTAACGTGGTGACCAAGTCAGTCTATTTCTTTTTGCAGGTTTCAATTTATTTGTTGTTGTATTTGTTAGCGTTGTTATGGGGAAAGGAAGGAATAAAGTTTCTGTTTCCATTTCTAGCCCCTCCTGTTCTCGTATTGTGACAACCACTGTATTTTCTGATGACCTAATCTGTTTCCCTGTGCAGAAATTCGGAGACGTTAGGTTTCATTTAAGGGTAAGAGAAACTCAGCAGCTACAGTCTGAGACAAACGCAACATTGGTCCGAGAACAAACGTTCATTCTGTATCATTAACACACATCAGCCCAAAGCCTAATGCTAATGCACGATTATCTAATGTGTTGTTATTGAATTTAAGGATTTTAAAGGCCATTTATTGTACTTCAAAGCCTGCGTAAACATCAAGCTAAAAATAGGTCATTTGCTTCTATTAGAGCAATAAACCTTTCTTGTTGAACTGCTATCCTGAGACGTAGGTATTTCCACTCCACAACAGCACCTCTAAGTTTCATTTCACAGCAAACAGCTCGTCTGTCATCACGTGTTAGCGGCAGCCAAAGAAATCTCATCTCCTGCCCCTCCTTCTGGGATCAGGTTTCATCTCTGCCTTGGGAACACATGGACCCTTGGCACTGCTTATCAGATAATCCCACTTGCATAAATCATAGTAATGTTATGTAATCTCACGGAACAGATTTCCAGAGAGCTGAGGCTTCCTGAGACGGAGGAAAACATGTTATCCCTTCTCTCTTGTTTTCCAAAACATTTCCCTCTGGCATGATCATTCTGGTGTCGGGAAATGTTGCGGGTCATGCTTTCTGAAGGCCCGTAATGTTAGCGCAGCTGCAGTAGAAGCTTGTCTTGTTTTTCAGATGATTTGTGCTGTATGCATGACTGAAATCTGAATGCTAAGTGCTAAAAGCTCTTCTGACAGCCAGCCAGAGGAGCACCGAGTGTCGGTGCTCGGAGGACCTGTGGAATTACCGTCCTTTATTAAAGATTTTGCAATGATAACACCTGCACACACTTAGGGCTTCAACAAACAATTACATTCAGAAATGATGAATTGTTTGGTTTTAAAACAACAGAAATGTATGAAACACGTCAATAAAAATCTCCTAGAATGCAAAGAGATGTCCTTGGTGTCTTGCTTTGTTGAAATGCCAGTCAAAAAACGAAAGATATGCAGAATACAACAATTTCAAGACAAGAAAGAGCAGCAAATCTTAAAAGGAACTGGAGCCTAATGTTTGAGCAGTTATAGCACTGAAGCTAAAGCCAAGGGTCCTGCATTATCAGGCAGTGTTGTGTATTTTTTAACAGGGTCCCAGACGTGTATATTAATGAATAAATCCCATCTTTAGGTTTGAACCCCAATTAGTGCATCCCTCCTGCTACTGCAATCCTCTTGCTGCCTGTAGAGCCTTTGGCACTTAGCATTCAGATTTGAGTGCACAGGACAAATCCTCTCAGAAACAAGTCATGCTTTTACCGCAGCAGCGCTAACATTACAGGCTATCAGTTGGCATGACTGAAGACCTTTATGATGCATTTCATAAAGTACATATGAAGTAAAACAGTAGCTTCGTCTCCAGTGTGACACACGGCATCCCCGCAAAGCGACCATACGAAGGTACTGCAATAGTATCTCACATTTTGGAATGTATGCAGCTAAAATTAGTAGAAATGTAAAAAGGTAGAGGTGAAAAGAGGGAACATTGAGGGGGTAATAAAAGGTAAGAAGGCCTGAGACATGCATAAGGTGTGAGAGAAAAATGAGAGAGAGCGAGAGCGAGAGAGCGAGAGAGACAGCGAGAGAGAGAGAGAGAGCGAGAGAGAGAGGATTGGGTGTGGTGCTGAATGCCTTCATGTGAACCGAAGCCATCTGTTAAGTTGGGCATGATGGGAAAAGAGATCATCAAGGTTATTGTCCTATCACACTGAACGCTTCTTACTGACAAATATTTTGGCACTACCTATAAAGGTGCCTTTCGAAGCATGAGGCATAGCTTAAGACTTTAGAACAAACAGGCGTGCTTGTTTTAAAGGGAGCACCTGCCTGAAGCATGACACCGACGACAGATGAACATACAGCATGCACGGATCAATGTTCAAGTGGTATGCAATCATTTAGGATTGTCAAAATTACACTGTTGTACTTTTGTGGCAATATTACCCGAGAAAATGTCCCAACATCACAACCCTACTTCCCCAAGGGCTCGACATTTTGGCCTCAACAAATGAGGGCAATAATTATATATTTAAAAATCCTTTTAATCCGTAAGTGAAAAAGGGTGTGTTAGGGCTTCCAAATGTGTTGAAATGATCTGGAAATCGCAATATTAACTCGAGCAAGATTCAAATTGCAGACGCACCGTAAGGTTTTATAGGAGTTTAGATACCGATAATCAAAGTATTGTGAAGCTGCAGGGATATTAAAGCGTACACAAAATACTTTTGAAACCAACACATCACGGTCAATCTATTAGATTTGATGCAGAAATCATCCATCCTTCCAATATCATGAATCATACCTCGGTTGCAAATAATAACCGCAATTAAGTAATTTTCCATAAATTGTGCAGCCCTAATTGTGACCACTATTGCCGAATAAAGCACAAAAAAGGGTGTGTGTGTGTGTGTGTGTGTGTGAGTGTGTGTGTGTAAAGGGTTGCCAGGTAGCTTTTGAAAATGAGGCCAGCCCCAACCACAACAGAGGCGGGGTGGGGGGGGGGGGTGTCAGTGTCTCGCAGATGGCAACCTCATTAATGTTTCATCAATGAACTGATCCGGGGTGCTAAGTTTTGACCACTGAGACAAAAAGGGTCCGGTTACAGAGAAACCCAAACACAGCTGACTGCTGGTGCGAGGCTCAGTGGAGCATTGTGGTTTGAAGAGAAACAACTGGACTGTAAAAAGGGTAAAACCAGTGCCAGGATCAACATATCGAGTGGTCCCATACGAGCAGATTCCCACCATCATGGGTTGGTGGTCTTAGCTTTCCCAACCAAGCTAATGCTGTTTGATTTGGAAAACATAAACAACTGCAATTATTTTGACTGATATTTCAATTGCGATATGTTTTTCGATATTACAAAATCTAAACTGCATTAACCCAACTCCTTCCAATAGAGTAGCTTCACCAACAGCCGTCCTGCTGCCAGAGAAATCAAAGTAAGTTAAGCTACAATATTTAGTGAAATGGATCGACGGAAAAATAATGGCCAACTTAAAGAGGCCACAAACACAGAGGGGGCACATCTTTGCAAACTAAATAAAGGTATTGACAGTTAATCTATTCATTTTCAAATATGATAAATTGTTATTCCTTTCTCTGGTTAATTTGCATCTTTTATGGCAGTACTTAAAATAAAAAGTCTGACAAATGGTGGAACAGGTTCCCCTTTGAATATCAGGATTCCAGAATAAAAACCAAGCCACTTTTACTCTACCTTGGCCACTAAACCTAACAAACGGAAGTATTCAAAAGGTTTAGCTCAATTCAAAGTAATGTTCTTGCATGCTTCTTGCTGTTCTGAGTGTCTTACTTCCTTAGATCTATTGTAAGCCGCTCTGGATTAAAGCATAGGTTAAATCAAATGTAAAATAATGTAACCGTGCAGATGTGACTTCTGTATGCGACAGTAGGAAATTGTCAAAGCCATTTTTTCTACACTCACGCTGAGAAGGTCAGTCTGAGCACACGCTATGAAAAAGCAGTGTGCGTCGCTCAGTGACTGCATCAGTCTGCAGCATGGGGAGGCTTTCCATTGGACAGGAAGAGGGGGAAAAAAAGAGACACACATTCATCTGTACACATGGGAAGTGTGCGTTACAGAGAGCTGCCCACACGTGCTGTTCAGACAAGGCGTGTTTCACCTGCAGTCAAAATGACCGGCATGCAGCTCCTCACTGCAGGGTTACACGCTCTGGCCGAAAGCCAACCAGTGAAAGGGGGGAGAGCGTGACATCGATGTCAAAGCCAGTAGAGGCCCGGCGAACCGCAGATCTAATAATGGATCTTCAGTCGCAAGGGGGGCCATCTTTGTCCCGGTGCTGAGAATCATAAATCTCCAAAAGACAGCGGCAACAAATGGAAATACAAATCACACGCCGGCTCTACTCATCAGCGAGCGATTAACCACACATTTCATTAGCCTGCAAGTGATGTTCTGCTCTGCCGCTTGGAACAAAACGCCAACGCTGGGCTCCAGTAAAATTAATCAGGTATAGGCTGCTCTGAAATTATTAACCATTCTCAGCAAATTGCGCCGCATATATAAGACATTCAACACATGTGAGGATTAAATGAAGATGTCAGAAGAAGAGAGCAGAAACTGATGACTTTGACTCCACAGGCAAGCTAGCAAAGCATGGCATGCAGGACAAGTAGCACACACACTGACCTAAAGTCGAGGTGCCCTTGTGCAGTAGAGCTAAAATAAATACTATCATTAAAGGAACATTTCGATGACACTCTTAGCTGGAGATTTACAAGCTTCACAGAAATGTCCCTAAAAAAAATCTCAAATACAAAAGTATTGATTTTACAGCCAGTTCAAACTTTGTATAGCACTACAGTGTGACGCTACCTGATAATAACCCAACACACTGGTCAATTTAGCTTGGATTTTTAGCAAATATAAAGGGGATTTAATTGCCTTTGAAAAAGATTTTGTGTTGATGGCATCCAAAAGTTAAAGACCACGCACTTTTGCAGGTCATATAGCAGCTAAACTAACAACTCCAGTGAACTGATTGACCGGAAAATATTTGCTGACTGAATGTTCATGACCCAGGTGTGCTGACAGAGACATGTGTCATACAATAAAACCCATGATAACTAATCATCGACACGAAGATAGACATTTACAAAAGAAACAAAAGTGCATCAGTCATGACAAGTGAGGAATAGGGGGAAACTACGATTTGATTTCATTCAATATGGTGCTTGCTTAGCCTACCTAACGGGTAGTTCATTTAGCAAACGGATCATTGAGCAGTAGGATGATCAGTTGGCTGTTTATCTGACAGTAGCTAGTCCTACTCTCACAAGCTAGTTAGCTGTTAACAATGATTCTGGTGTTTTCTCACAATACAAAGTACCTTTAATGCGTGCTGGGACTGGAAACAGACTTTCCATGCTAGCTAACATCCCTGCAGACTTTAAAACTGGGGTTTTGCTCTGATATGTATGTTTTACTTCCCTATTTGTGAAGCTACTTTTTCATAGTGTTGGGACCATCTGAGAGGACACTTTTCTATGATACTATGGGCTAAATTCTCAAGACGATATTGTAACGTGAACATTTGAGGTGTTCACAAAATGTTTGTGTGACAAGATTCTCATTAATGAATCATCAGTAATGTGGATACAATGACTAAGTGGAAAAAGGCTAATAAAACAACACCTAGATGAGTGTCTTCAGTTTAGAAAGTTACATCACTTCACTTTAACGCAGCTTTTAATCCAGACACTTTGTACTTTCACAATATCCAAAATCAGGGACAATACTTAGCCTCATATCCCCTATGTAATAAAGATATACTGCCTAGCCCTGAAAAAAGTTATTCCACTAATTCTGTCGCTCTCACAAAGTCCCACTGTTAGAGAATGACTCTGAAGGACTGCATCTCGCCCATACAACAGCAGAAGCAAACAGTTCAGGGGGGCAGAAATGGGCCACAGCGCTCCCAGGCTACACTGACTTCCTGTGCCCATATAAATAGTGTAAAAACCTATTCTACATCACCAGAAAACCAGGAGGAAACACTCCCTTAGAACTCCCAATGTGATTGGCGAGACACTGAAGGGACTCGGGTTTCTCTCTCGGAGGGCTGGCTTTGTTTTGAGGGAGTGAGGCCGTGTGGAGCATGTAAACACTGAACCCTTTCCTTCGGAGGCGGGCCGCTCGCTCCTTGGTCCCACAAAGACTGGAGGAGCGTAAAACACAAACAAGCACATGCCTCTCCAGCCAACCCCCATGGCCATATATAGTGTACTAAGTGTCCCGTGGAAAAATGCGATGCCACTGACTGACCACCATCAGGCTTCTTGATATTTTCAAATTGTATCCAACTTTATCTCGAAACAACATAACTGACTGAACGGTCAAACTGCATCTGACTGTATGACACTTATTAAGGGAAGCACAAGCCTAACTGGCAAAAAATGTTGTAAATAAAGTGTAAAAGGAATATAGAAAAGGTTCATCTATAAGCAAAGGCCAATCAGCCATGGGAAAGAAAGCAAATGTGACAACAACATGGATGATACCACCTATAATCCGAGGCTAACTGCAGTAAATTAGTGAAAGCATCCTCACATTTGGCTGATCTGGCTGATCTGGCTGATCACCCCCCCACCCCCCCCCCCACTCTGAATGACTTTAAAGTTACGGCAGACCCACAGTCACCGTTTTAATCCTTTAAAATGATGCCCTGACTTCAGATTTGGTACGTCAGATTTAAAAACAACAACGCTAATGCGACTTCTCCCGGTCACGTAGCAAAACATAAACATCGGCGACTGCCATCGGTGATGTCACCTTATTTTACCGATGTGGTAAATAGGAATAACATCAGCCGATGCCGATGTCTCACCGATGTATCGGTGCATCCCTAGAAATGGGGAATTAAAAACCGTGAATTTATTACTCTTCTAAACATCCCACATCCAGACTGCATCTCCCAAGCAACAAAACATATAATGTGAGTGGAGATTTAACCTAGAATTAACAGAGCTTAACAGCGGGAGCGTTTAAATCCACATACATACTGTAGGTTTCTGCTGTACATGTGGAAATACATTTCCAGAGCGTGCTGGCATAGTGTATTAACAGTATGGTTAGTCAGAGAGAGCCTTCAGTGGAGTGATCAAGCCTCTGAGGTTCACGTTCTGGTATTAGCAGAGCTAATCACCGAGGAATGTCCTTATGCAAACACTGAGCTTCCATATTACTATAAATGAGGATCAGCCAAACAGTGAGCTCCACACTCTGGTGTTCTGCTCGTCTACACATGTCTGACAGAAAGGGGCGTGGAAAGGGCAAATCTCTGCACTTAAAAAGGTCTTTAAAACAGAGCCTCGCCCACCAAGATATTTCTCCCAAGTCCTAATATCTAAAAGAATCACTGGTGAGCAAAGGCTGACGAGGAAGTTAATAAATGCCTTGTGTGTTTATTATACTTTGTGACCTAATATTGCTCAGTGTTAAAGATCAGCTAAATCTACATGGTCTGTAATGAATCCCACATCTAGTAACAGAGGATTAACCTCGGCTGCAACAATAGGAAATTGTCAAAGCCAGTCTTTCTGTACACATGCTGAGAAGGTCAGTCTGAGCACACGCTCTGAAAAAAGAAGTGGAAGTGTGTTATTTTAATCTGTTAAAAAACACATGAAGCAGGTCCTGAAAACATCACTCGAGTTTAAATTCAAATATGCACACGCCCTGCAAAAGCATTTATGAGGAACTGTCACCTGTTTTTTTTGGGGTGATTTCTCAGGAGTTCCTATTATTTCTACCTCGACTGCCTGTTAGCCAATCAACAGAAAAACTGTGAAATGTTTCAAAGCTTTTAGCATGCTTCCTGCAGCATCAGTGCACGATAACGGCTTTACGTGTTTTGTTTTTGTTGTCAGAAAAGCAGGAAATATTGAGATTCTGAAGCAACATTTTTTGCAATTTTGGAATGAAAAATAATGAATGATCTGTTTTCAAAATATTCAGTCATGGTCATGTGCTAGTGTCATAACTATATTCGCAACTAGTGGTAATTATTACAAAATTTAGGTCAAAACAAACCAACCTTTGCCCACAGTACTGTAAGCAGAAACAGTTTCTCAACCAACACAATAAACTCCTGACTTCCTCTGAAATACTGCCAGTCTTATGTCTTCTGGAGGACCTGAGAAAATGGGCCACATCTAGTAAAAGTGTCACTCTTGTTTGGAGTAGCGCCCTGTTACACCCTCAGTTGGCTTTTCCACCTAAACAATTTGACGATGACAGGTTTACTAGATATTGATCTTCACTAGCATTCACAGGCTGCAAACGGTGTCCATGCTTCTTTATTCAAGGTTTGGTTTGCAGGCCCTCATTGAACGCAATGAAGATAGCAAACATGGATTATTTTTGTAGTGCTGCCATGTTTAGTTTATACAGTGATACCCAGAGGCATTATCTGTGGCTGTGCTGAGGAGGTGTGTCCATTTCCTCTTTAAAAAAAGCAGTAATAAGACAATGAAATGGCTAAACCTCCTAGGTGATGAAAGGTTTGTAACAACATTGAATAATTAATGCAAGATTTGGTGCATACTTCCTTCAAATATATGATAAAGCACACATGCTCACTTTGTTTAAGGCCAAGACATATACTTCTACAGCTTTGCCACAAATAGGCATGATTTGCATCTTAACCTTGATGAATGAATGTCATATTGTGTGGTGATATTAGAGGTGGGACAAGTACTCAGATCTGGTACTTGAGTAAAAGTGCAAGGACTCAGATCTTGTAGTTGAGTAAAAGTACAAGTATCAGAGTGTACGAATACTTACAAGTACAATTCCTGCATTCAACATGTTACTCAAGTAAAGGTAGAAAAGAATGAGCATAAAAATAAACTCAAAGTACCAAAAGTCAAAGTAGTTATTATGCAGATTGAACCATTTCAGAATAATATATATGATTGTAATTATTGATCATTAAAGTGTTCTCAGAGCTGGTAAAGGTGCAGCTAGTTTTAATGGGTTGTACACTGCAGGGTAGCTGTTGAATTGACTCCTGGTTTACAAAGTAACTTAAGGTTTTAAATAAATGTAGTGGAGTAAAAGTACACGATTTACCTCTGATTTATACTGGGGTAAAAGTACACAGTAGCAGAACATTTAAATACTCAGGAAAAGTCTCTCAAAATGTGGACTTAACTGTTATTTATCACCACTGGGGGATACTACAGAAAGTTATCCAACTCCCCATTTAGTGGGTGTGGATGAAAAGTGGGTGGGGTGACGACCTCAGTCTTCTCCCTTTCATGTCATTGCGGTGTCTAAGTGTTTAAAATAGGTGAAAAAACAGTTAATTATCCCCCTAGTTTAAATGCCTTCTCTGTGGGAGTGTATGTGCAACAAGCAGAGCAGAAAAAAAGGACTTTACCAAACTCTCTTACCCTATAATCCCCTCGGAGTAGTTCCTGACTTTCCATGGCGTCCCAGAGTATCCATCACAGCCTCCTGTGTTGGAGCCACTGTTCAAGGGGCTGGAATTGAATCCAAAAGTGCTAGCTTTGTTGTCTCTTTTCCTTTTGTTGGGGTGTCCGTCCGTCAGCCCCCTCCACAGCACAGAGACCCCGCTGCCCTGTTGCCCCCCTCCGCTGCCGACACCGCCCTGCCTGCCGCCGGCTCCCCGGTTGTTCTGGTTGCTGTTATTACTGTCCAGTGGTATAAAGTCCCGTTGCGCCGTGATGTCCCCGTTCCCCCTTAAGGACGACATTCCCTGAGTCCTCCCCCCGTTGTTTGAGTCACCCAGTGCCCCGTTTCTTGCTCCACACGCCCCGTTGACAAGCGCTTGAAGGCGGCTCGACGTGCTCTGAGATCCAGCACTGTTATTTACATGCAAGTAGCCGAGCCCTTGTGTCGTCTCCCAAATCTGCATCCACAGGTTGTTTGCTGGTCCACGTTGTTCTGGTTGAAACCAGGCGATCCTCGGATCCATCAAACGTTGTGACACTATAGTAGGCAAGCCGCCTCACCCCTCAGCGTGTGCAGCTAGCCAGAACGCTAGCTAACCGTTAGCCACCTAGCCTGCTAGCTCAGGTTCTCCGCCGCACGTTACTTCTAGAATCCGGTGAGAAATAAAAACAAAACACGCTCCGTAGTGGTGACGATACACGGTTGACAACCTAGAGAATCCACAGGACTAACCGTTTCGAGCCAAGTGGTAAAAATGTAGGTTAATGGTGAAGTGTGAGAGTGTAGAAACGTGCAGCTGCTGCCTGTCGAAGAAGTGGCTCTCTGACCCTTTCCCTAACTCAATGGCGAAGTGTGGGGGGACACGGCGCATGCGCGGGTTGAGAGAAAAGAAGGGGGCGGGGACAAAGTGGTTACGCAAGAGAGTGTGCTTTTTTTGTTACATAACGAAGTGAGATTTATTATTCTGTCATCACGGGGAAAATGGACAAGGTGTAAAAAGAGAGTACTATGCAAAACACATTTTATTTTTAACTTACTCTTACTGCCTGTGGCCTTCAACTCCTCCCTCAGTCAGTCAATCAGGCAGTCTGAGTCATGGGACTGGTATTTAAACTTTTGTTGAGGCCTAAATAATTATTTATTTATATTTTATTGCATCTCTTGACCTTTTGAGTTCAAATGATTATGTTTGTATACATATTTTAGAGTATTTGTTTATTGTAAACACTTGATGTTTGTACAAATATTAAACATTTAACTTAAATTATAAATCTCAAAAAGGTGGATATATTATTTTTCTTACTTTATTTAATGCAAGGTATCTAAACCTAAAATAATGTATCTCAATTTATTAATTTATTATATTAACTAACATTTTTTTAAATATTTTTCAATGTACTCAGATTAATCATCTTATACCTTAAGCACTAATTCAAATATATACCCATGTCAAAATAATTGCATTAGTGTAATGTGCAGATTGTGGTTTTGGAGTCAAGTGAAGGTTGCATTTTATTCTGTGTGTTGAAATACTGTTTAAGCATTAGGAAAAAGCTCTGAGTTGTATCAATAGGTCTCAAACGTAATTAGAAACAGGGTTATATAAATCCCAGATAATACCAGTGTGGACAATATTCAAATATTTAAAAAGAAAACACATCAGACGATGCTTAATAAATCAGGATTTATTTCAAAAATGCATTAAATCCCATCCTAAAGACATAAGCTTCCTTACACTTTCTTTGAAATTGGCTTTTTTTTTATATTAATGATAGGCATTTTTATCAACATTTCCCTGAAAACCTGTGGGAACCCACAGAAGCTGTGCCGGACTCTCACAACGTAAGAGCTATCACAGGTATTTAGGTAAATGGCATTTAAGGTAGCAAGTCACCTTTCAATTTAGACCATTTAACGCATTAATTGATAAGAGCTAATAAGTAAACTTTGTCAGAAACTCAAAGCATGATAAACAATGGATCAGGTGCAAAAGAGATGACACTACCCTCTATTTACATATTTCAGACCTGCAGTTATAGAACCGTATTCTGAGTGGAAGCAGCAATTTGGTATGACAATTAATTTCATTCATGATTGATATTTACTTTGTTGCTGACAAAAATGCTGTCAGTAGAAAATGGGTTTTTGTGGAGGGAAAAATACAGTCAGTGATTCACCACTCTCAAACTAAGGGTGCCTGGATGGGGAGAAAATGTATTCCTCCGAAGCTGTGTTTTTGTTATCACCTTGGCAATGAGAATACCAAACGCATTCAGCTTCGTTAGGTATCAAAATGACAGCCTAATTTCATTTCTCTCTTTTAATGCAAGCCAATTTCTTTCTAAACATAATTATGTTTTTACGAAAACAATAAAACTAAATATTCTTTTTTTATTAGGTGGCATTTATCCCATAATGACACATCTTATGTTGCATAGCTCTGCAAACATCAAAGGAACAGAATTAAGGGGACACAAATCAAAACCTGGGGTCGCTATGGGAAGTAAACGTGAACAAATACAAGCCTGATAAACGTTGTCTTGATTGTCACATTTAAACCAAGGGAGAAAAATAAAAACCTTTCTTTACTGCAGCTTGCAGTAACTCAAACTAAAATAATCCCGTCTTCCTTCACAACAAATACAAGTAAAATAGTAAATCCTTATTATTTAGAGAATATTAACACTGAAACCAGGCGGTTCACTACCAACGTAATAAATATTGATGGTTTCACAACCACACTCGGATCCGTTTGATGCTACGTTAGCATATCTGTGCACGCCGTCGTCAGGTCCGGCGCTCGTTATTTTTTCACCACCTTCTCCAGGTAACCGATAAATCTCCTCAGGTTCACTTTGATGTTGTCCAGCACACACAGCTGCTGCGGGCTGTACTTTCCTCTCCCCTCTTTACGAATCTAGAAGAAATAGAAAAGAAAGGTACGTCATCGTTTAGGAAAGATAAGAAGTTTATGAGTTTAGGTGTTAGGGTTCATTCAAATCCGTAAAAATGTTGTAAGCAATACAAGAGGCAGGAAAGATAGTGAATCAGTGTGAGGGAGGGGATAAAAGTCCTGAATGCACGTCTGGAAATTGTGAATAATCAGTAATATAATCCACCTCTGGCTGTCCGAGAACTCACTGCTCCATATTTTCACTTTTGTCAACTGGACTCACTGTACATTTTATATCTACATTTAATTTAATATGTCTAAATGTAAATAATATCCCACTTTCATATCGCGTTAGCTGTAATTAAGCCCGTTAATAGTGTTTTATTTGTCAGATAGTTTACATATCTTTTCTCACGGTCAACTTTTATATTTTCTCTTTGAGTTGTGTTTTATTTTCTATTTTGAGATGTTTATATTGTATAATTGTTCATTTTCCTACTCATTTCTCTACTTGTTTCTAATTATGTGCAATACTTGTTTTACACGCTGCTGCAACGAAACGTTTCCAAATGTGGGATCAATAAAGTACATCTTAAATTATAGTGCTTTAAATAAAATACTCTTTAGAAACAGTAGAAACACACTCAAGAATTACTCCATTCAAGAAGTGACTAAAGTAAAAGGACGGGAGTATTATGGGCAAAATGTACGTAAAGTAGCCACCGTCCTCCTTTCTAAAAAGTGTATTTACTGTGAATTATTATAGTATACACCGCGTTCCAAATTATTATGCAAATTGGATTTAAGTTTCATAAACATTGAATTTTTTGTTTTTCAATTAAACTCATGGATGGTATTGTGTCTCAGGGTTCTTTGGATCATGGAAATCAATCTCAGACACCTGTGATAATTAGTTGGCCAGGTGAGCCCGATCAAAGGAAAACTAAGTAAGAAGAACGTTCCACATTATTAAGCAGGCCACAGGTTTCAAGCAATAAGCGAAAGAAAAAGGATCTCTCTGCTGCCGAAAAGCGTCGAATAATGCAAAACCTGGGACAAGGTATGAAAACATTAGATATTTCAGGAAAACTTAAGCGTGATCATCGTACTGTGAAGACATTTGTGGCTGATTCAGAGCACAGCCGGGTTCGTGCAGATAAAGGCATAACGAGGAAGGTTTCTGCCAGACAAATTCATCGGATTGGAGAGCAGCTGCTAAAAAGCCATTACAAAGCAGCAAACAGGTATTTGAAGCTGCTGGTGCCGCTGGAGTCCTGCGAAAGGTGTAGGATCCTGCAGAGGTTTGCAGTTGTGCATAAATCTACTATTCAGCCACCCCTAAACAATGCTCACAAGCAGAAACAGTTGCAGTGGGCTCAGAAATACATGAAGACTAATTTTCAAACAGTCTTGTTTACTGAGTGCCATGCAACCCTGGATGGTCCAGATCGATGGAGTAGTGGATGGCTGGTGGATGGACACCATGTCCCAACAAGGCTGCGACGTCAGCAAAGAGGTGGCGGAGTCATGTTTTGGGCTGGGATCATAAGGAGAGAGCTGGTAGGCCGCTTTAGGGTCCCTGAAGGTGTGAAAATGACCTCGGCAAAGTATATTGAGTTTCTGACTGACCACTTTCTTCCATGGTACAAAAAGAAGAACCGTGCCTTCCGTAGTAAAATCATCTTCATGCCTGACAATGCTGCAAAGAGTACCTCTGTGTCATTGGCTGCTATGGGCATAAAAAAGAGAGAAACTCAAGGTGTGGCCCCCATATTCCCCTGACATCAACCCTATTGAGAACCTTTGGAGCATCCTCAAGCAAAATATCTATGAGGGTGGGAGGCAGTTCACATCAAAACAGCAGCTCTGGGAGGCTATTCTGACATCCTGCAAAGAAATTCAACCAGAAACGCTCCAAAAACTCACAAGTTCAACGGATGCAAGAACTGTGAAGGTGATATCAAAGAAGGGGTTGATGTTAGCATGTACCTTGGCCTGTTGTTGATTGAAATAGCTTTTGATTTCAGTAAATATGACCTCCTAACGCCGCAAATTCAACAAATGACCATTTTTAGTTCTTTACAACCTATAAACTGTTTTGAAACTGTTGTGCATCATAATTTGGAAACAGTGCATGTTGAGTTTTTTGTTTTTGAAAGGAATACTGTTATCATCGGGAGGTTTGTTCAATAAAATTCAAATTACACCACGTTCCAAATTATCATGCAAATGACATTTTTCTCAGAGTTTCCTAAATAGTCGATGCAAATGACAGTCAGTATCATTTTCAAGTCATCAACCGTTAGAGTGTAATTCGACTGCCTGTTTGCTGCTTTGCAATGGCTTTTTAGCAGCTGCTCTCCTAATCCGATGAATTTGTCTGGCAGAAACCTTCCTCGTTATGCCTTTATCTGCACGAACCCGGCTGTGCTCTGAATCAGCCACAAATGTCTTCACAGTACGATGATCACGCTTAAGTTTTCGTGAAATATCTAATGTTTTCATACCTTGTCCCAGGTTTTGCATTATTCGACGCTTTTCGGCAGCAGAGAGAGATCCTTTTTCTTTCGCTTATTGCTTGAAACCTGTGGCCTGCTTAATAATGTGGAACGTTCTTCTTACGTAGTTTTCCTTTGATCGGGCTCACCTGACCAACTAATTATCACAGGTGTCTGAGATTGATTTCCATGATCCAACGAGCCCTGAGACACAATACCATCCATGAGTTTAATTGAAAAACAAAAAATTCAATGTTTATGAAACTTAAATCCAATTTGCATAATAATTTGGAACGCGGTGTATTCTCTAATGGTTGATGACTTGAAAGTTGTACTCATTTGCATCGACTATTTAGGAAACTCTGAGAGAGTTTCTATAGTTATATACAGCAGCTACTGAGTAGAGTAGTAGTGTATATATATATAATTTAAACATGTTTTTATGTACAAAGTTGTAAATATAAGTGTAAAGTTCATGTAGTGGAGTAAAAAGTACATTTCCCTGTGAGATGTAGTGTAGTACAAGTTCAAAGTGGCAGAAAATGGAGTTTAATTACAGTACTCAGTTACTGTCCACCACCCGTAATAAGGCTCTGGTACCTTGGCTTTAAACATGGGTTGCAGTGTCTTCAGTGCAGGGAGTAACTGGATGTTTTTGGCAGCCGTCTCTGCCTCGTCTCCGTCAGCGAAAACATCAAACAAGGCGTCCAGAGCTTCTCCGTTCACAACCAGGTCGGCGTCCTTCGTGGAGACTTGGAGTAAAGCGTTTCCAATCATCTGTGGGAGAACAGACTATTGAAGCCTTGACTGAAGCAATGACTCAAATCACGAGTCTCTTATTATTCATCTTCATCGATACACATATTTCCACACTGATATGACCTTGTTTAATGGAAGTGTAAGTGATGTTAGTAGGTGTGGAAAACCCTTGACTTTTTGAGTTTGAAACGAGTGGTTTAATGCCAAGTTATGTCCAGGTTTCAGGTCTTTTGCACTATTCAAAAGTCCTATGTTTTCCAGTTTTTTAATATTGAGAACAGTCCTCGCCCCCTGCTAGTGCGAAGAGTAATCACTCTCATGTGCAGAACGTATGTGTTGGAGGAAGAAGTTTATAGTCTTTGCTGTGTTTTCATATGAGACTTTTCGGCTAAGTTGCAGACTGTGGCTGCGAGGTAGTGCGGTCGTCTTTCAACCAGAAGGTTGTGGGTTCGATCCCAGCCCGACCAGTCAACATGTCGATGTATCCTTGGGCAAGATACTTAACCCCCGAGCTCCCGATGGCATGGCCAACGGTGTTTGAATGCGTGTGAAAGGTAGTTACCTAGAGCAAAAGTGTACTGCTCTGTATGAATGGGTGTGAATGGGGTGAATGTATGTGAATGTAAAGCGCTTTGAGGGGTCGAAAAAAAGCGCTATATAAGTACAAGTCCATTTACCATCGTAAGGAGACACAGGGCGTGTAAACGGAAGGACAAATATTGCAGGAGGAGTTTAGTACCTGAAGGGTTCCAGCAGAGCCCTTCTCTTTGGCTAATGTGCTGCCGGTGATGCCCAGAATAGCGACGGCGTTGACCCTCACGCTGACTACATCGCAGCGGGTTGCCGCTTCACTCAGGCTCATCAGCTGCTGGGGGGTCATACACTAAGGGAAAACAACAAAACATATCAGTCAATAGTGGTTAGGGAGAAGTGGCGGTGGATTTTGTACAACACAAAGTCTAAAGAATAACTCCTTAAAAAATTCCCATGAACATTGAACACTGTGTTCTGTACCTGAGGGATATTTTTAGAGGCGATCATCTGCAGAAGAGACCGCATGGCGCTGATGACGGCCTCCAGAAACTCCTCATCTTTGGGGATCTCTGAAACATGAGTAAACTGTAGTAAGTAAACACATGTAATACAAATCTACATGTTACATCTCCACACTGCTGCATTTCAGGAATACACATCATTTGTCCACTAAAAATATAATGTTTAGTTCAAGATTTGGTTTCTAAATCGGGAATCAAAAGTAGTAGTTTGCCTACATCCATGGATGTTTTAGTTTTCAGTCAGTTATTTGCAGTATTAGAATGACACATCTGTTTGGTATCCTGGCTCCTGAATGGTGGAACAAGCTCCCCTCTCATATCAGGACTGCAGAAAGTCTACACATCTGCTACCTGTGACTAAAAACCCATCTGTTTCGACTGCACCTTGGCCAAGAGAAACCAAAAAAAACCTGTTGCTTTATGCAGCGGCTGAACAACTTTATCTTGGAGGGTTCTTGCTGTATTGAGTGTGTTTCCTCACTCGTCAGCTGAAGAAAAATGCAGTGTAATAAATGCGAACCTGCTGCACCAAACACCAGCGTGGAGAGGTGCTGCGCTGCTGCCTGCAGGGCCGCTGCTCCTCCCAGAGAGTCTGCGTCCATGCTGGAGAGGAGGCTGTGGAGGCAGGTAAGCGCCCGGGACTGAACGCGCTGCATCCTGGAGGGCATAGGAAAAAGATGGATGATATATTTTATTTATACAGCGCTTTCATGGTACTCAAAGACACGTTACATGTTAAAATTCATAGAAAATATACAGAAAAACATTAAGCAGGGATTAAAAGTTGTTCTGAAAAAGGTGAGTTTTTTGATTTGTGCTAAGGGTTTAAAACAGGGGTGTCCAAACTTTTCACCAGGGCCAGATACAGAAAAATACACGGAGAGCTGGGCCACTTATAGAGGTGAATATTGCCTCGTAAGTTAAGTTATAAGTTAGCAAATCAAATCAAATGTAGGTGAATAAAGCGCAATACTTTCAAATGGTTTAAGGAAAAAACAGCCTACATCCCGTCTCTCTTTAGGGTTTCATTTATTTTGTTGGCAGCTCATTCCTTAAAACAGAAGCCTCAGAGTGCTTATAATTAGAGTTAATATGAAGGTTGAATGTCAAGCTTGTTATAGAAATAAGTTATTGGGTTTTTTTTTTAATCAACTAAGATTTGTTGACTGAATTTATTTGAAATTGGGCTCAGCAACACATGAATACTGTGTCATATATCTGAACATATATATTTGAGAAGTACAATATAAGACCAGCAAAATTTGTGGGCCATATAGCATTTTACTTTTAGAATTTGCAGAGGGCCGATTCAAAATGGCCTGCAGGCCGCATTTGGCCCCCGGGCCGTAGTTTGGACACCCCTGGTTTAAAATATCAAACATGATATACAGAAATGCTTTACGGTCATTTTTTTCTACATTTCTTGTATCGAGGCATCAGCTACGTCTAGATATTGTTATTTCACTTAAAACTGTTGTGTTCATTTTGCACTCGAGTTCAAAATTGGTTTTAACAGCGCAATTATGAGTCCAAAAAGCGGTCATTTAAGAGTAGCTTATTATTATTCTTTTGCCACTCTGCAGAATCTACTTGATTTCCAGCGTTGAGCTTTAACTTTTGTCTCTTTTGAGAATTGTCTTGTTTTCCATTCGCTTTGTTTTCTGTTCATTTTATTGAAAACACTTTGAATTGACTTTCCGTCTGAAATGTGCTGCATGAATAAACTAACCTTTACATTTGTTAGTTATCAGAAGACATATCATGTTATATTGTGAAAGAATTGATTAACAAGGTATGAAATGAGCTACTCTCTGATAGAGGACTTTGGCCATATTGCCCTTTCCTAACTAAACTCCCAAAAATCCTCTTTTTCAGGTATTTAAATCACACATGAAAATCAATTAATGATGGTTTTTCAAAGAGCAATTATTTGGTTAATGTTTTTTAAATTGAGGTTAAATCCTTGCTTTCCTTTATCTCATATAACAATATTTTAATATTACACTTTCGCAGTAATTTATGTATTTCAAATGTTTATTTTTAATTATATCCAACACTTTTTGGTTTGTTTTTAGAGCAGTTTGAATAGCCTTAATGTCTAAAATGTGAAATATAAATAAACTATTCCTTTCCTTTTACAGACTATTTATTCATTGGACTAAAAAGGATGTTTTTATATAGATATAGGTATGAATTTACCTTGTGATAAAGGATTTAGGCCAGACCTAACTGTGGTTCCGTGAAAACCTTTCAAACTGAGATAAAAATCCCTTACACGTCCAGCAAGCACCAGATTAAAGACGCATCAAATATCCAACACAGAAACCTTACAGCTTTTTTTGAGATAATAAAAAAGATGAGAAGTAAGAGGATTACTTCTTGATCATGCCTCTCCAGGAGGAGTTCTGACGGCACACATCCACAGCTTCCTTTCTGGGGATCTCTGTCTTTTTGAGGACCTTGAAAGGGGAAAAAGATATAACTGTCATCCATCATAATAGCATTTAGTGCCTTTTCATAATAGAGATCTCCTTAATTGCACAGTTCAGTAATTCGACCTGTTCGGCCTCAGGGAGACGTGTTCACTGCATAATCAAAACATATTTTGAGGTTTTAAAAGACAGTATAATTACATTCACATGCTTTTCTAAACACGGGGAGACTTTTTCTTAGAGCTATTGTCTAATGAAGGTGTGTGTCAGGGCCTTTGTACCCATAGCGTCTTCTTCTGAGCCAGAGCGTCATTTTTAAAGTGTTCCCAGAATAGAAGAGTGGGTATTCTTTTCACAAGAGGCTCTTTCTAGTTGAAATCATGGAGACTTCTCAGAAGAACAACGGCTGTGGGAAATGGAGGAGGATCTTGTTTTGGCCATGTTTTCTATCCTGATTTTAATGTGTCAGACAAAAACTATCAGCACAAAGATGCAAACAATGTCAAACTAAAAGATAGGAGCTCAAATAGGTAAAAAAGGGAAAGATGCGAGGCTAATACAAGAGCGGTTTTGTACTCAAAGAAACTTGTAAACCTGGGAGCGTTTTTCTGCTAAAAACACACATAGTTTGAACACAGGCCTTAATTGACAAAATAGACAAAGCTATTTGCCTTCTCTGGGATGCTGTGGTTGATTAACGCGCTGTGAATCTCCGCAGATAAACACAGTGGAGACATGAGATTGGAGACTCCGTCACAGAGACTGTCCGGACCCATGTCGCTCTCGTCGCTGCTCGACTCATCCTCCCACTCGTCGTCTGAAGGCTCTGAAGAGAAAGGAAACCATAGAATACAGAAACGAAACTAATTCTACTCATCTGGAATATCAAAATGCACATTTAGGCACTCAATGAGGCTTGGCAATAAAGACATCTGAAGACACAATCACATACAAGGAATCGATCAGGGAAACAAGGGCAAGGGCTAGCAATTGCAAAAAACAAAATGGGACTTTTAGACACTCAATAGGGTAATACGGTTTTCAGTAACATTCGTTATTATTCCCTGTGCCTTAATGTTACTTTAAAACAATACCTTTAAATAACATGTATATCAATTTTCTTATATTATTTTCTTATATATTATTTCCATTATTTATTGTATTTTATTATTTACCTTATGTTCCTATTTTCAAAAATCCATAAATATATACAGTTTAACCCAGACTGACATTGTGTGATTGTCTAATAAACATGTATAGGTATATCTTACACAGTGGATACACCGCCCAGATGAACTACATCCCTGTTATATTAGCCTCAGCAGTGACAGGATAATGAGCCGGGGGTCAGCGCTGTGTGTGCGCTCCACACTCACCGTCAGAGCAGCACATGTTGACGATGATCTCTAGAGACGTCTGCTGGGCCGTCAGCAGCGCCGTCGCCTCCCTCAGCTCCTCCTGGTGCCTCTGGACACAAAACAGGCATGAGAGTCAGCATCGAACCGAAACACAGATCGTTAGCCTCGTTAGCACCCAGTCTGAGAGGAAGAGATCTATCCCTCTATGGAGGAACGAAAACGTGTCTGCTTTCTGAACTGTGATGCAAGGGGTGTTCACTTTTCAAGGAAAGATTAAGAGTAGAAATCCTATTGTTTAGTGACAGGGTTTGATTTTGGAAGAAATGCTTTCCATTACTGAATATAGATAGCTGTACATCAGTGACATCTTTAAAATCACTTCTCTTACCCGTTTTTATTATTATTTTTAGGATGACTTACTTTATTCGTTTTATTTTACTCAAGTCCTGACGTTATTATTTTGCATTTTTCCTCCATTTTGTTTTACTTTAACTCACACAGTTTCAGTTCTCCTGCATTTTCCTTGCAGCATTATGTTATTTGGTTTTTATTCCCAACAAATAAAGGCTTTTAATCCTTTTGAGTCCTTTAAACCTTCAGAAGATAAATGAATGTAGTGTGTGTTCAGGGTTTATATTGACAGTCAAAGGCTTTTTATAACCTTATATTGCATCTTAAGGCAACATCTTTTATTGATTTAAGAACAGTTTCATTTCTAACATGTCTTAGTCGGTTAGTTGCATTATTTGATTTTAGAAGTCCTCATATTTATTTATGTACAGGACTTATCTGATTACTACTGAATTTTTCAACATGTATACACCTTTCACTGCTTATTACTGTATTTTAAAATGCATATGTCATTTTATGCCTTTCTTATTTGATGTTAATTAATATATATTGTTATTGTTTGAGAAGCCTGGGGTTTTGTACACTGTAGCTTTTGTGCAAATAAAAAAGCTTTTGAAACCTTGAAATGTTTTGAATCCTGTAAAAAATCTTGCTTACTTTATCTTGAAAATCAATATCATTATTATAGCTCAGACAGTGAAACCAGAGCCTGGATGGAGATAACCCCGTTGTATAACAGGGGATTTTCGGCGTCCCCGTAAAAGTCAGCCTCGGTCTCGGGGCTCTGGTTGTGCCTGAGATTGGGGGGACAGCTCTGTCTGGGAGAGGTCGAGTCTAGGGGACGTCAGAGTGGTGGAGCCTGGAGCCGGTCCCCAGCTGAACCCTAAACTCACTCCCCCCCAAACCCGACAGCCTGTCTACTCTGTCAGTGCGGATAACTTTTCAGGATGACTCACACAACACTTTTTCACCTGGCGTAAACAGGGCCCTCAAAAATGATAAGCTGAACTGCTTTGTCGCCACAAACACAGACGTCCGCTCACGTCACATCGTATATTTACAGAAATTAAAACTGCTTATCAAGAGCCTTGGTAATTTGTTTGAATCAAATGTCAATTAAGAAAGAAAGCAAACTTTAAAAAGGTTGACCTCTTTAAAGCGTATCTACTTGCAGGATGCTTGATTTGCATTAATTTAAAGACTGCATTTATTGTCTGCTTAATGAAATGTTATGCAAAGTTGTTGAGTGCAAATATTAACTGGTGTCCTTAAAAGATCTGGACTCCATGTCCCTTTAACTATTCCTGAACTTTGAAGGTCCTCAAAGCTAGCAAAAGGTTTATAGTGAGAAAGAAGACCTCATGGATCACAGGCCTCCAAAAGTGTTGGGCAATGGCTGCATCACATACAAATAAGATGAACCATTAATAAATAAAAATGTATGCATAAAGAGGAATAGCAACACGCTGTTGGAGTTATCTGCTTACAGGTAAAAGGTCGGAGAAGTCGGTATTTTCCATCGCAGCTTTTCCGTTCCTCATGTGTTTCGGTTCCTCCTCCTCCTCCTCGATCATCTCGTCCATCTGTCCTCCGGCAGCCTGCTGCTCGGTCTCTGCTGCAGCGTCTGTGTTTCTCTGATGGAGATCCTCTGTTCGTAACATTTCAGGTATCAGCGTTCCTGCGTCCAGGTCCAGGCTCTGGGAAAGGGTGGAGACCACGGCGTTCAGGGTCTGAGCCTGACGGGCGGCGGGCAAACTGCTCTTCAAGTTCCACAGAGTCCCTGAGGAACAGCAGGAGAAAGACGAACATTACAGGGATTATATTGCGATATATAAATTCACAGACAGATAAATAGTATTCAAGTATCGTCAGAATAAAACTTTAAAATATTGAAAAGGAAAAAAGCAGCATTTCTTCAACTGTGATGTTTTTTCAAAATAAATTACTTTAACTAAACGTTACTAAAAGGTATTCATTTACTAAACCATTTCCAAAATCAGCCAACTCATCGTTAAAGATATGATAGCTAATGCTGAATAGTTTAATCTACATCAAAGGATCATATTTTAGAATGTTTTATTAAGTGGTGTGGGTAAATATATGACTTAATAAAGAAGAAACTAACTAAATGTGTAAAATACTTCCAGGATGAAGTGGCACAGAAAGAAAATACTTAAGTAAAAGTACCTTAAATGTGTGCTTGATTACAGTACTTGAGTAAATGTACTTCCCAACACTGATTTCATTTAGTAGGGCGTCATATGCACTACTAAAACTATTTATTTATTCATGAATACACGGAGACGTGGTACCTGCAGCCAGGGTCCTGAGGAGTGTGTGAGCCATGTCTGTCTGAGCAGTCAGTATCACGCTCTCCACGGCTCTCAGCACGGCGCTGTTGGTGCTCCGCAGCAGCTCGGGGTTATCCTCTGTCACAGTGTGCAGACAGTGGGCTGGACAACAACACAGAGAGTGTGTCAGTACACTCCAGGAACACAGTTAGTTTGAGGTCAGGCTTGCCAAGGACGGTTGCCAACAAGGGGACTCATTTCTTCCTAAGGTTATTTTCTAAAATGTGTTTTGGAGAAACCCTCAAATCTAAGGCATGTACTCCAACTGCAGAATTGTCAGACATGCATTCTTGCAATAAATACCATCGTCCTTGTGCATTGAAATTGTGTGCAAGCTGATCATATTAAGCAAGAACATGTTGCCGTTGAGAGATTTTAAGTTTAGAACGCCTAAACTAAAGCCTTAAGGGGGTGCAGCACTGACTCCATTATAAAAAAATTAAAAACGTAGGATAGTGAAAGCCACACGAGCGTCAGGAGTAGATTTAAAAGCAATCAAATGTGTGTGGGCTGCCACTTCCTATTGAAGAGGAGTGTTAAAGACCATTGGCCTACAATTATTAAACAATAGTATAAATATATACCGTAATTTCCGGACTATAAGCCGCTACTTTTTTCCCACGCTTTGAACCTCGCGGCTTATACAATGACGCGGCTAATTCATGGATTTTTCCCGCTTTCACAAGCTTCATGCCGCCAAAATGGGATTTTGAAAAAAAATAGACAAAAAACTGAGCACCGTCACATAATGTGACGTAAATCGAGCGTGCTCAAACTTCCCATCATTCTGATTACGGTAGTCATTTTGTCACCCTCATCATGGCAAAGACACGGAGAAATGCATATGATGCAGCTTTCAAGTTGAAGGCGATCGATCTGGCAGTTGGAAAAGGAAATAGAGCTGCTGCACGGGAGCTTGGCCTTAATGAGTCGATGATAAGACGTTGGAAACAGCAGCGTGAGGAACTAACCATCCATCCATCCATCCATCCATCTTCTCCCGCTTTTTCGTCAGGGTCGCGGAGGTAACAGCTCCAGCAGAGAGCCCCAAACTTTCCTTTCCCTGGCCACATCAACCAGCTCTGACTGGGGGATTCCAAGGCGCTCCCAGGCCAGCAAAGAGATATAATCCCTCCACCTGGTCCTAGGTCTACCCCTCGGTCTCTTCCCAGCTTAGTGAGGAACTAACTCAGTGCAAAAAGACAACAAAAGCTTTCAGAGGGAAGAAAAGCAGATGGCCCGAACTAGAAAATGAGCTCGAAGACTGGATCAACACACAGAGAGCAGACGGCCGAGGTGTTTCAACTGTGCAGATCCGACTGAAAGCCAAAACAATTGCCACCGCAATGAAGTTTGAGGATTTTAGAGGTGGACCATCGTGGTGTCTAAAATTTATGAGACGTAAAGGCCTGTCCATCAGGGTACAAACGAGTCTGTGTCAGCAGCTCCCTCCCGACTACGAGGGAAAAGTTTCAAACTTCCGCAAATTCACTGATGCAAAGATAGCGGAGCATTCCATCGGCCCGCACAACATCATAAATATGGATGAGGTTCCTCTGACGTTTGACCTGCCTCTCACTCGGACTGTCAACAGGAAAGGCGAATCATCAGTCACGCTGAAAACAACTGGGCACGAAAAAACGCACTTCACCTGTGTTCTGAGCTGCACGGCATCGGGAGAAAAGCTTCCACCGATGTTGATTTTTAAACGCATGACGATGCCAAAAGAAAAATTCTCGAGAGGAATTGTTGTGAAAGTCAACAAGAAAGGATGGATGACGGAAGGCCTAATGCATGAATGGCATACGGAGTGTTACGGCAAGCGACCGGGAGGATTCTTTCACAAGAACAAGGCTTTGCTCGTGTTGGACAGCATGAGCGCCCACATAACAGATTCTGTGAAAGAAGCCATCAAGAGGACAAACTCAATTCCAGCTGTGATTCCTGGGGCACAACAAAGTATTTGCAGCCACTCGACATCAGTATAAATCGTACCTTTAAGGTGGCGCTCCGTGTTCAGTGGGAGGCTTGGATGACAAGTGGGGAGAAATCCTTCACTAAAACGGGCCGCATGCGAAGAGCAACTTATGGTCAAGTCTGCCAGTGGGTCCTGACAGCGTGGAGCATTATCAAAAAATCCACTATCATCAACGGGTTTCGAAAGGCTGGACTGCTGCGTGTTGAAGAGGGCAGCATGAGCTCAGCGGGGAATTTGCCTCCGGATGAAAGTGACGAGAGCGACAATGAAGACGATCCAACATCGGATGAAGCAATTCTGAGGCTATTCAACTCCGACACCGAAGGAGATGACTTCAGTGGTTTCAGTGCACAGGAGGAGGAAGATAGTGACCAATGACTTTCTTGGAAGGCTACTGTTTACTGCTATTTTTTTCATTTTTGTTACAAGCCGTGTTTCGTTAAAGCCTGTGTAAAGTTCATTTGTTTCAATGTACCGGTAGGCACCTGCAGGTTATAGACATATTTTTAAAAATTCAGTGGGTGCGGCTTATATTCAGGTGCGCTTAATAGTCCGGAAATTACAGTAATTGTAATAGGAAGGCTGTGGCTCAGTGGGGTGGTGCGTTGATCTTTGGATCAGTGGAGCACTGGTTCAATCCCCACTGCAGTCAGCATGTCGTTGTCTCCTTGGGCAGGACACTTCACCCCAAATTGTGCCCACCGTATGAATTATATTTAAGTCTCATGGGGTAAAAGTGTCTAACAAGAGACATGATTTTTAAAAATGTGTAAGATAATACCAAATGTGTTAATTATAACAGATCGCAGATAAGAGAAGGACTGGAGAGCGTCAGAGTATAATGTAACGGTAAATGAGGTTGAAGAAAGGTGAATGGGGCTCTGGTATTTCTGAGCGTGTAATGTGGAGGGTCATTGTCTGTTCAGTAACATGTGATGATGTCAACGACCGGTTCACACGTTACAGAGCTGGGAGAGGAAGCTGCTTTCACTCGGTCATCGCAACCAAAAGTTTAACCACGTTTTGCATAAAGTCTATATAGATAATATCATATGCAAGGTGTGGCAGAGAGAAGAGTATTTGTAGGACTTTTGCATTTGTTTTTGCGTGAACTTCTATCTCTTTAAAGCATGTGGAGCCCAGCACTGCTCACATACATGTTTACTACCCATCAGTCTGCATTGCTGCGGTTCTTGGCGCATTGTGGCGACCTGTCCGTCAGGAAAAAGGAAGTGTGTTGCATCATCCACATATACTCGTCCTCTAGTCCCGCACAAGACACAAGAGGACCAACACATAAAAAGAAATGCTAAATAGCCCCATTAGAGGTCAACATCTCCACAGGGAACCTTAAAAGGATCAGTGTCTTTTATGGACTTGTACCAGCAGTAAGGGGACTTTATGTCCTTATGTGATATTTGGACAAAAGGTTCAGGTTCCTCATGAATTACATATACTGCCCGAGCAGTTTGTCTGTCAATCAATTGTTATTAAATACCCTAATATCAGAATTTACACGCGTCTAACAACATACTCTGTCCTAAGATCCATGCAGCACACAAAGAAGAAAAGACCCCGAAAAAAACCCTTAAAAAAGAGCAACGGAGGAGGAATCCCTCTCCCAGGACGGACAGACATGCAAAAGATGCTGCGTGTGCAGAACAAACAACATAATACAATGACAACAAAGACCATCTGTATGACAACAATAATAACGTAAACATATTAGAATGAGATGGATCCGGGGCGAAGCTTCCAGGTGCTTAGGCACATACCTTTATAAATCATGTTGGATCTATAAATTCCCTTATATTATTTAATAGTGAATCATTTATTTACTTGCTGTTTTTGTTTGTACTGAATATATTATTATTGTATTATTTAGTCTTGTTATTTAAGTGAGTTAGATTTGTTTCTATGATTTTATTTTGAAGGCATGTTTGGGCACCTGGTGTAATTGTGTATATATTGGAGACAGGTGGTGGTAGGAGCAGAGCACCAGAAGGCACATCGTCGGATTGATTCAAGGTAGCAGGAGAGCCGTAGGAAAGGTTCAAGAAAAGGAATGATTGGAAACTGGGTTACTGGATGATACTGGATCATGCAAATAAACGCACAAGCGGTGACCTGTTTGGACTTGGATCAAGGTTCGCTATCTGGTTCCTCAGAGGCAGTTTGCTTATCAGTTAATTATCTGTTTTATATTAATATGATTTAGCAGCTACAAATCATTATGACTTGAAATCAACAGTACATTAATGAGACGTACCGGCAGATATGGCCAGCTCCATGTTGTGTTGGTGTCTCTCCAGACACTGCACCACCACATCCAGGAGACCCGCTTTGTTGAAGACAGACAGAGACTGACTGCTGCTCTCACTAGAAAAAAAGACATAAGAATAGTAAGAAATGCACACAGAGAGACATGATGTATTATATTTGTGGGATTGATGACTGAAAATGGAAGTAAATGCGTGTCAAAAAGCTGGGTTTGTGACCCGAAGATGAACTTAAAGTGCAATTTCTGGCCTGACGTAGAGAAAAGTATAGTGCAGCTCCCTGGGGAGAAAGTGCACGCGGCTATAGTTGCAGCGCGTCAAAAAAAAAAAGCCATTGTGCATGCTCTGTAAAAAACGTCCCTTGATAAACAAAAGGTTAAAAACACAACCTCTTGTCTTACCACAGATTCCACAAAAGGTTCACGGCCTCGTTGGCTACGTCCTCCGCTGCATTCTTCTTCTCTTTCAGCACAGCAGCGCTCTCAAAACCTGCACAGCTCTGAAAAGAAAACAAACTCTGTGCTGCAGATCACAACAAAACCACGAGTCAGACAGCTTCATCCTTCATAGTAACTGGTTCAAAGTGGTAATACTTTGTGATGGAAATAAAGAAAATATCGTTTGAAAAGTGGGGATCACAAAGGTTGCTCTGATGTACTCAGAAGATTCTTTGAATTGTGCCTTAAAATTATAGATTATTATTATTAATTAAATAGAGGTTAAGTCTTGTCACCAACTCCTGATCATAACTTACTAACTTTAACCTTTTAAATGTGTCTTTACATGATGGCACTGTTATTTTATGGGACCATTTTCTGAACAATAAATCCTTTATTATTATGTTCTCTATATTAAATGCTAGGGGGAATTGATTTTGTTCCCAGTCTGGGACATGTCAACAGTAAGCAACAACCAAGATGTTGATGAACTGCATTTAGGATATGAACAGCAACGCCCCTAGTGGCAACCAAAATATAGCATGCATTTTCCCATCGGGCAAATAAGAGAAAGCAGCACAATATGTTAGAAATCAATCAAAGAAAATTTGAATTTTTAAAGCCAGGACTTAAGATTTAAAGTTGGACATTAATTTAAACAACAGTAGCATTACAATTGTGGTTTACAATAGTATAGACTTATTATAGGAGCTGAGGTATCACAATTTAAAAAGAAATCACTTTTTTCTTATACCTGCAATTTATTTGCACCAATTCTTTGGCACTATTTTATGTCTTTTCCTTTTTATATTAGGTATAGGTATATTGTTTGTTGCATTATTGAAGCATGAGACTTAAGATGTCCATGGCCATAACGAGTCTGTAGCTACTGTGCATGAGAGAAATAAAGCCTTTGCTTTATCCCCCACTGGTGGTCAACAGTGAGCTTAACACTGATACCAACACCCAGTTTGTTTACACTGCCTGTATGTACAGTTTAAAGCTTAGTGCAATATACAATTTATTTTTCCTTACATTTTATTTACAATACGTAAACAAACCAGCTACTTCTATAACTTCGGGACACATAAAGGAACTTTGATTCTGATAATAATGAAATTAAAGCTAAGTTGCCGAGTGTAAGGCTGCATGCAGCAGCAGATGCTGATGAGGAGGAAGAGAAGTGCTGAAGCAGCATCGCAGTCTCACCTCTCGGAGCAGCGCTGTCAGAGGAGTCATGATGTCGTGCTTCACCATGTCCTCACACACCTCCTGACCGCCGCATGCACTCAGATTCCTGTCAGGGAGAGACACACACTCATCGTTCAGGCTGGGGAGAGTTGGCTGTGGAGATGCTGCTTGTGTTCAGCCGTGTGTTGGTATAAGAGACATGGAGAGCCGGGGGCCGTCCTGTGAGCGACTGTCTGATTTTAGAATCCAGGAAAATTATTGTGACCAAAGGTTAACTGGAGGACAGGAGACAGGACGTTCTCTGATACAAAAACAAGAGATGACTGTGAGTCAGGATCAGAAATCCCTTTTATCCGTCCCAGAGGGGAAATCTACATAGTTACAGCAAATGGGGTGGGGGCTGTACAGATGAGACAAAAAATAACCACTATTAAATATAAAGGAATGCACATAATAATAAATAAAAAAATCTAGTAAGTATATAAATAAGTGGATCATGTAGAAAGTAGTGTGGCAGCAGCCAGATAACTCACAGGACTCTGAGTATATATATACAGTTTATATCGTCCACTATTTGTTTGATATCTCAATTACAGAAAGGTTTTTAACTGAGGCTCTGACTCAGATACTATTCTGTATGAAACTTCACTGAATGTCAACTTTATGCTTGTGGGAAAAACATAATTATCACAAAAAATCGAATTGATGAAATTATTTTCCTGCATATTTACTGTTACTGTCGAGTCATCCTGTCAGACGGTTAATTACAGACACGCTGTGCTCAGGGTTCACACGCCTCTTCCAGTGTCAAATTTAACTTTCAAAGCATTATCAAACTGCATTTTCAAGTTTTTTTCAGCTCATAACAGCTGTTATTCCTATAGATATCACAATTACAACTATTGAGATATAATTTCTAGCCAAATTAGCCTGTAGTCCTCGTCTCCAGTGAAGCCGACAGCACCACGCGTACAATGAGGTGTCATGAGCCTGACAGGCATACGGGTCATCTAGTTTGCTTGTTTGACAAATAGTTTTTAATCGGTTTTATTTTATCTGAGAAAATGTAGATTTAGAGCTGAGGGAATTCTATATGTTACGCAAATGCCTGTGTCATATATATTATTTTAAATAAACAAAAGAACAATTGACTGGAATCTTTCCCATTTTCTGGAACACAAAATCATCTCGTACGCATTTTCGTTTTAACAGAGACGCTGCTGTCTCTGCTAGTTCTTTGCTGTCTGTCTGTTGTGTCAGAGCCTCAGGTTGTTGTTGGCCCCGTTTCCTAACATCCTCACCTCCTCGCTGCTGCAGCTCTGACTCACCTCAGCGCTCCGGCTGCCGTCTCCCTCACAGCCAGGCTGCTGTCCAGCAGCATCGGCCCGAGGCGCCGCACCGCATCCCGCTGAAGGAAGCCCGGGATGGTCTGACTCTGCTGCACCACCCGGGAGATGCTGGCACACGCAAACTCCCTCACATCTGCACTGGGACTCTGCAGCTGTGGAAACATATAATAAATATCATTACACCAAATGTATATATATGTCTTGTTTTAGCTTTGTGAAAATCATCTTTGAGACATTTTAAACTCAAGAAACAAAAGTCAGTTTTTTATTTACGGATCTTTATCCCTGTCTGATGTTTGGGTTGGTCTGCCATTGTGTGTGCTGTGTTTCTATTGTTATTTATTTTAACTTGATTCTTTTTTGTATCGGTGTGTAAAGCGCCTTGTTGCTTTGTGGTTTAATGAAGCTTGACTTATTATCAGGTTTCAGGTATCTACTGTCAACAACTAGCACAAGTATTAAGAGAGTATAAAATGCTGACACGTTCATTTAGACGGAAACATTTGAAGTTATCAGCAAAAATGTGTAACAACAAAAGCCTAAATAAGGGAAATCAGACATTCACAGTAATACTCATTGTAGTTTACCACAAACTGGGCTGATATTCAGTGCATCAAATAAACCGATTATATAAACACTAATACTTTATTACTTTATTGTTTATTTTCAGCACAAATTAACTATAATTTCAATGCTGTAAAAAGACTATGAAAGGAACTCACCACATATTTTAAGATCATTTGTTTTGACCTCAGGAAATCCTGTAAATACTCTATACATCCAAACTAAGAACTTCTTTTTTTATATTTTCAAATTGTAGTTCTGATGTTTTAAGCCCAACCTAAAACAGCATAAATATACATGTATTTGCATTTATACAATGGCATCTTTCGGTATATCGAGTAAAAGACATGTGTTTTGTATTGAAAACATCTTCAAGCACAGCAACCATTTAAACAATAAACCAAAGCTTGTATAATAGACGTTTTCTAAAAGCATTTGAGTCACACCCCTGATGATTTGTCTCCCTGTTTGATGTTTTACTGAAGTGTCTGCATGCATGTCAACCATGTAATGATACACATTTAAAAAGAAGATAAGCAGAGAGTCATTCTAGTGATATATTAAAGACCATACTTTCTCCAGGAGCTCCGCAGCTGGACAGTCTTCCTCCCGGGGGTCCTCTTCCTCGTCCCCTGCCTCCTGCACCATGTTGACCGGCAGCCCGACTGCGTTGAACTGCGGCCGTTTAAACTTAGTGGTTTTGCTTTTACCCATTTCAGTCCTTATTACAGCACGACCTGCGCATGTAATGTTATTTTAGTCCCACTTGTTGTAAAATCCGAGAAAAACCTCAAACACAATCTACAGCTGCTGCCTGGTGGAGGCCATGTGGAAGGTTGTGCCGTCAAGTGGTCGTTGCTAACAGAAAGCCGAAGAGCTGTCGCAAAAAACAACCACGCAACATTGCAAACGTAGATCCATGGCAACAGGTGATCATATAATAATCATAATCATAAAGAATAATACTAATAATGATAGTAACATTAACACACTACAGAAATAAAACATTGAAATTAAATACATGTTTCGTAGTTTTATTGATCAGATGTATTTATTAGGATAAAACCCAATAAAAATCAGCAAAATAAATCACAATATCTTATGTCATTCTTTTATTTGGAATGTATTTATAAGAATTAAAACCATTTCAAATAAAGGTAAACATTAAAATCAGTATATTTTAGTTTATGCTATTATTTACATTTTATGAGGATTAAACCCCAGGTAGAAATACATAAACACAAATACTCAAATTTATTAGTATAAAACCCCATCGTTTAATTTACAGGGGGTCCCATCATATATCTCATTCAATACCTAACAAAGGGGTGACCCTTTTGTATTTTTTAACCAGCATATAATGCATATGTCAAATAGGAATTTCCTCTGAGACAGTAAAGTATGAAGTTATATTTTCTATATTTGCAGCATGCACCTATACAGCCATAAAAACTGTAGCAGCACAAACAGATGTCTTGGTTTCGAACACCAAACATCTCATATACCCAGGTTTTACATGCAATATGACTAAAATAAAAGAGAGACAGTTTCACACCTGAAATATTTATTTGGTAAATAACTTTAAAAATAGAAACAATTAAAATACATGCTCAATATTAGAAACAGAAATCAACACATCTGAGCTCTCATCTGCAATCATCACAGCGACAGTGTTTAAAAGGCAAAATCAGTTAACTTCTTCTTCCCTCCAACATGTATGATGAAGAGCGTCAGTGCTGCTCAGATCAGCCAAAGAACTAAAGACACGGAGTGATCAGCGGATATTTACAGAGACGCCTGACTGCCACACTCGAGCTCACAGTTACTGGATGTTTGGTCGTGGCTTGAGTATAAGTTTCCCCGTCTGTAAGAAGAGGAAAGAGGCGTTAAAAACTCTAAAAAATAAAGGCAGCAGAGCAAATGTATTAAAGCCTCTGTAAGAGCGGGGAAACATTCCCTGAAACACTCACAGAATCTCCCAAATAAAAGTCTTGAATTAACAGAAAAAACCTGGATGTTTTGTCATTTAAACGGTAAATTTACAACAAAAAAGGAAATAACTTTAAATTCTATAAAATGAAATTGAAAAATTAACACACAAAAAACTCACATTCACAAAATAAAATCTCAATTATTCTCTAAGATCAGAGTGGTTCAAACTCAGTTTCAAATATACAAGAAAAACACTGGAATATTCTACTAGAAATGGAAACTCTAAAATAAATTGTGGGTTTATTTGTTAAGAAACCAAATCTTCTGAATTTCTAACTTTAAACTCTGAGATCTTCTGAAAATGATTTTGTCATTTCTGAGAACATCAAGTTTTTTCTCTTCAGTTTCTGATTTCAATCTTCCAAATTGAGAGTTTCTTTCAATACTCCCCACACTCTTTTATAATACATATTAGGAAAACGTAAATATAGTCACAACATGGAAGAGATGTGTTAACTCACGTCGTCACAGGACATGTTGTACTCTGCTAAAACTGTCCGACAGCGAGCAGCAATACTGACAAAAGGTTAAGGATCTGAACCAAGGATCAAGGATGATTCAGTTTATTAACACTGTTCTATCAATAGCCTGAGATCGGATAAGCTGGGAGTTTAATTCTGATTAAAACATGCAACTTTATTTGAACTGCAACAGATAAAGAGGATACATTGATGGTGCCACAACTCGTTTGTGTATGCCAGCGAAGAAGAGAGCTATAAGAGTTATACAGCTGATGGTGAAGAAGGGATGATTCCACAGTGATGAAAAAAAAGAGACCTGCAACACAAGAGGAACACAGAAACATAAATGACTGTGGTGATAATACATCTTTCACTTTTGTAGATCTGATCGGGTCCTGTTATTAAGGTCTAACAAAAAGAAAGAGAGCCTCAGCATCTTTAACCTGAATCTACCATCCAATGTGGGAAGTAATAGCACAAAACTTTCCCCCTGCGTTTGTTTCTGGAGATTTTTCCGCACAGAAACTCTCCAGAGATTTTACTCGAAGTACAGTATGTGCTCATGTTCATCAGACTCGTGGGAGAAACACAAAGTAAACTCCTTTGCGACGAAGGGGAGCAAAATGTGCGTTAAACACAACGTTTGACCAAATACAGCCTGGTGCTAAACCTTTAAATTTAGGGAAGGTGCAAGAAAAAAAGCTCCACTTCACACCAGACACTAGCTCAGCTTTTTCCGCAGCCTGACATTTAGATTAACGGTATTTATTTTTTGCTGATATGCAATCCACAGATGCACAAACGATAGTCAACTGATGATTTCATTTGTTGTCTCAATTCTTTACTTCCTGTAAAAGAAATACAAAAATCTATAATAATGCTGTAAGATGAAATGTTCCAAGAAAAATTTGTGATAGATTTTCACACAAAGCCATAAATGATATACCCTAGACATTTTCCACTGATACATACCTTCTGTGTGTCCGGGTCTATTAACCAGTTCCACGCTCCAGTGGCCGTACAAACCGACACGACTATCAGAATCACTGAAAGAAGAAGACTTTTAAAATACATTAGAAAATACTCCGTTTTTGTCAAGTATTCAATTCACACAGGAACATGCAAAGGTACGCTTAACAATGTGGTTATTTCATGTAGACTATTTATTTATGGAGGTAATAGACCACATGCTATATTGTGATATCAATTATTTCAGCTGTTTTACGATAGACCATTCATCAACCTGTGTGTTTACTAAGTGAGTGGTGCCTTCACATTCCTTGTAATTGAAAACGAGGTTAAAGGCAAAGAACAGAAAAGCATAGGGTCTACTTAATTACAGATTTTGCTGAATAAAAAGGTATGAGGGGTTACTTACTTCTCCACCTGCCTGTTGCAGGTTGCAAACAGGAGACATACTCTGTCAGTCTTCTCTCAAAGGCCTTCAGGTCTGAAAACAAGTGGGCACTATTAATGAAAAACTTGCTGTATGACCTGGAAACATCTGCCTGTCAGCCATGTGACATGAACTAATGTCAGCCTCAACTTTAAAGCTCGGTTTGTGTCCCTTTCAGTTGTGTAAAGTAACTTCAGGTACTTTTATTTTACTTGAGTATTTCAATTGTTGACTTCTACTCCACTACAATTCAAAGGTAAATCGTGTACTTTAAATCCACTACATTTATTTAATACCTTTAGTTACTTTACTTCTTGGATGGTACTGTGAAATATAATCAACCCTTAAATCAGACTTTAGTTCCACCTGGAGTAAATTCAGCAGCCACCCTGCAGTATACACAGCCATTCAAACTAGCTGCACCTTTACCAGCTCTGAGAACACTTTAATGGACCAATCTGCATAGTGATTACTTTCACTTTTGGTACTTTAAGTAGATTGTGATGCTAATACTTTTGTACTTTACTTGAGTAACATTTGAATGCAGGGCTTTTCCTTGAGACCGAGTATTCCTACACTCTGGTACTTCTACTTAAGTACAAGACCTCAGTACTCCTCCCTCCTCTGCATGCCACTTCACGCTAAACTTGAGCTAATATAGAAGCATAACGTGCCTGTTAAAGATTCAAATCTTTATGTATGTTGTGTCACACTTAATGTTGCTGAAACCTAGCTGTCCATAAAGCAACATCTCGGTAAATAGAAACCGTCTTTATAACAGAGCATGTGTCCGCTAACGTTAACACCAATACAAACAGCTGCTATTGGTTGAGCTAACAAACATGCTAGGTGTCGTAAGAAGACTAACTAGCTTACTCAACGTTACACCTAACTTTGTTTACCGTTTTTAAGACGTTTGCTTTGTGTTTTCTTCGCTACTAGGTTAAACCTAATCGGTAGCTATTTGAAAATGTGATTTAGTTTATGTCCTTGGTTACCTTCGGCCTGTTCGAGAGAGTTCATATCTGAGCCTTTAGTCCCAGCAGCCTGCTGTTGGCTGCACCGCTGCTTCCCCCTCAGCTGAAGGACAGGCCACGTAAGCCAATCAGCGTTTGCTGTGTGCGCTCAGCTCTAATGTGATTGGGTGTAAATCAGATCAAGGGCGGGGCAATGAGCGGAAGTCCCGCCTCTTGACCTCTGGTCCCCAAAACAAGTAATTTTTTTTATTCACGAACATATGAACATTATAATATAATACAAATTTACATTAAATAAATAAATACAAAACCCCAAATAAAAGAAAAATACTGTTTCATATTTCAGATTAAATATTAGTTAAAAACACATTTTAATAGTACTATTAATTTAACCTAAAATGTCCCTAAAAATAAAATGAACTGTACAAAAATAACAAAATCACAACAAAAAAAAGGTTCAGAAAAGGCATTTAGATGGCGACACATTTACTCTTTTATTCTTGATACACTAAAAACTATAATTGAAATTTTAAATGTATACAATTAAGACTAAAAAATAAAACAACTTTGAGGAATTCAAATGTTGTGTTGTAAAATGTTTATATTATTTGTAAGAGCATAGCTGGTATACAAGCAAACAATCAACAATAGACAGAGCACATCCCAATAACAGCAACCACAGTCATATTTATATGAAATATAAAGCACTTTTACTTCAAAGAGTAGAAACAGTACATACTAAAATCTAAAATAGAAGAAAAAGACATACAAGAATAAAAGTTATGATGCAGAATAAAAATGAATAGTTATTTGATTACATAAAAAGCAGCCGCAAAAAGAGAAGTGCAGGGTCCCAGATCTCATCAACTACACGCATCGTTATAAAATCTCAGTCTTTCCTGATGTAATGTGTTACACACTTACCTCAACAAGGTATAAATGGGTACAGAGTCCACATAAACGAGTTAAAGTTTGCCACAGATCTTATTTTCAACAATATTCTACAAAAATACGTCATCACTGCACGTCTTGATTCAAAGTGCTTTACAGAGAACATTTAAGCATTACGATATAGTGCAACAGGTAAGACTAAGTGCATTGTTTCCTACTCTAAAAGCCGAGATATACACATTTTAGGAGGGTATCCTAAACACTCTGGGTAAGATATTTAGCTGATTGGAGTTACAGTTTTTACTTAGAAGCAATAATGCAGCACAATATTGTCAATACATTGTCTGAAAAGCTGTCTCCGTGCCATGGAAACGCTTTGATCTTTGAACACACCTGTCGTTCATTAACTAAATCCAGTAATAATCTAAAGATGTTTAGAAACGATGCAGGAATGTGATACAAGGTTCCAAAAATAATAGAAAGACAGTTAAAATGGTGAGCTAAAATGTAATGGGTAAAAGGTTGAAACAGTCAGCTAGAAGTGAGCTCAAATAATGGTTCTAACATGCCATAGCAACACAGCTCTCTCCTCAGGATTATCCAGGGGGAGAGGCGGCTAACTTTCATAACTCCAATGAAATCATTGACTCCTGCTGCTACTAAGTTTAAACCCAGCTGGGGTAGACAGGGTTCTTTTCTGCTCGTATATTCCGCTTTCATCACACGCCTAAATGTATGTCAGGAGCATACCTTGCCTCTCGTGTTCTTTTCTTCTGTAGTATACAAATTTGGAGGATTTAACAGAGTTGATGAAATGACAAAAAAAAAAGCTACAGATCGGGAAAACTGGAATGGTTGTTTAGTTTTGATGTATTTAAGTTATAAGGTAAAGTGGATTAAAGTTTATTCAGATTTTAACAGAACTACATGGTATATGTTTTTATTTTTGGATATTCTTTGTTGTACCTTAACAATACAACTAATGCTATTAATACTTACTCAGCGGGGGTCACACAGTCAAAATGTTTCTGAATCTTCTAGTTGCAATTATTGTAATGCAGGATTTCAGAGTGTGTACCATGATTTGTTGCTTACAATCTGCAGTTTGTTCTGCAGCTTTATATTGAACTTCTCCAGAAGAACCTGCTCTTTCTCCTCATCTTTTATGTTTCTCAAGTCGAAGACATCGACACCTTCCTCGGGTTTGAATGTGACCTCGCTGTAGGTCCAGCCCAGAAGCGCTCTGAATCCTGTTGGTGTTTGCAGAGAGCAGATGGATTTATTCATGAACAGAGAATTAGGATCGGTCTGAAGTCTATTGTTTGCTTCGTAGAAATGCTCAACCTCTCGAGGCTCCAATGTAAAGTAGTACATCATCTTTGCTTCCTCCCTTTTAACAAGAATAGATTCAGCAAAGTCTGGATTTGGAACCTTCGTCTTTCGGCTCATCTTCTCAAGTACCCACATGTCTCCCTTCTCTATGAAGCGAAAGACACCCGCAGCCTGATGTTGATCTTTTCCAGAGACGAGCTCCATGGGCTCCCACATCTGGAAAGACACCCCAAAGGCCACATCTGCTATATAAGCCTTTCCATCGACGACGACCTTGTGGATGAGATGACTATCGATGTCGGAAAATTCCTTTGTGTGACTGTTGAAAACTCTTGAGGACAACCTGGTAGTGTCGTAACCCATTTCTCTCAGCACCCAGCCAAACAGGGAGTTGTTCTCTAGGCACCAACCCCCCCGGCCGTTCCTCACTATCTTGTTGAATGTGAAGTCCAGGTCCAGGATGTGCCTCTCTCCACAATGCATGCTGAGGTTTTCAAAAGGAACGGACATGACATGCTGTTTGTGGATCATCTTCAGTGTTTCAAGATCCGGTTTTTCAAAAGAGCCTTGAAGACCAATTCTTTTGAAATATTCCCCCAAATTCATCGTGTCTGTAAGATACAGGATAGTGAATAATCATATAGGGCAAATTTACATGCAGCACTGTTTTGAAAAGTCAACATTGTGGCTATGTTATTAAGCATTTATAATAATGTCACTGTTTCACTTGTACAATACAAAATAAGTATTGCTTGTTTGAAGTGAATATGTTTTCCTGTTGTTCTGAATTTGAATCCTCATGGTTTGTTGCACTTATTGTAAGTCCATTATAATTATATACAAAGGCGTATGCAATGTAGTTTCATAATCAGATAATCAAAAACATACATGGATAATATTTGGAATATGGAAATAATTTGTAACAGCATTATACAAGAGTCACACCTAAACAGTAAAAATATCCCAAAGATATGTATCAATAGAATTCATAGAATATACAACATTATATAAGTAATATGTTACAACCAGCGGCGACTCGTCATTAGGGGCAGTTGGGGCACATTCAATAATAATTCCCAAAATATGTTTAAGATATATGTTAAAATATACTTTAAGATCATGCATAGTCTTCTCTATTGCTGCTTCTTCTGATTAGTGTCCACAGTGTGCTTATTGAGCCGGGCTGAGCGATGTGATGAGGCGAGCTCCAGGCTGCCCCTCTCTCACTGTGAACATGAACGTGTGCTGTGAAAACTACACCGTGCATGCTCAGAGTAGTTTTTCATTCAATGTGTGCGGCAAAAAAAAGTGGGGCACAGCACTGGCAGCCCCACTAAACCGTCATCTCATCATTCAGAGCTAATTGGCTGCAAATTGTGTGTGCGAAAAGTATATTTATTTAGAGGAGACGAGAGTGCTTAGATTACTAACAGAACATGAATTGAAGTTGACCATCTCTGAGCTTTGGTGAGCGAAAGTATAGTTTATGTTGATAGTTTGTGTTTAATCTTTAGGCTGTCGATCTGCTGGATCGATTGATATTGTAACCACGGTGACGAGGGTCGGTGTCTTCCTTGGATTTACAGTCTGGTGTTTTCATGCTAAGGCATTACGGTTGTTATTGTTAAGTTTGCCTTTGTGATATCGCTCTTTGCTCCATAAAAGAAGCATATAAGTATCTTAAGTTGTTCTTGCCCCACCAGTTTTGTACGTAAAAACGCCCCGACACACTACAATACTTCAACTACAGTATAAACATATGGTGCTATATCCACAAGACAAGTGCGCTGAAGTAGTTGCAGTTTTTAAACAACATTTTTCCCACAAAAGTGAAGTTTAAGACTGACATTCTGAAGCCCGAAGTATGCAGGACTTTTGTATCTTACCTTGGTGTGTGTTGAACGTGAACACGGTCAAAATGGTGTCTTATGAGGAAGCAGTGTGCCTTGCAGGAGCAACTTAAGAACGTTTGTTAAAGTTCCGATCTTGACCTCCTAAAGAAAACGCTTCCACATACCCAGGATATCACTTTGTTATCTGGCTTAACTAACCCTGTCAAACGCGATACCTTAGACGCCGGTTATCAGGTCAGCCCAGAGATTTCACTGCGGTCAACTCAGGTTACATTTCGGAAAACACGGTCAAGTAAGCCCCCTGGTATGGAAAGCCAAGTGTGCCACAATGCGCCCGTAATTGAACGCGTTCGTTACTGTTATTTTGCAAGTATTTACTGTTTTGCATAGCCAGTAAATTCAAAGTGTGTGCAACCAATCAGTGAAGAGGGCGGTGCTGGCAAAGTCCATAGGGGCTTGGCCTGGGAACAGGAAGGTCACCAGTTCAAGTCCCCGAAAGACCAAGTTGTTACCGAGGTGTCCCTGAGCAAGGCACCGTTCCCTACACTGCTCCCCGGGCACCGTACATAATGGCAGCCCACTGCTCCTAACACTAGGATGGGTCAAATGCAGAGACCTGTCCAGCAGTGGCTCAGTCAGTAGGGGCTTGGACTGGGAATCGTAGGGTTGCCGGTTCAAGTCCCCGAACAGACTTGAAATAATACTTGGAGAGGTCCCAGTTTACCTCCTAGGCCCTGCTGTGGTGCCCTTGAGCAAGGCACCGGACACCTTCAATCCCCCCTCCCCGTTGCTCCCCGGGCCAAGACCAGACCAAAGCCAATGCATTGATAAACATACCTGTAACCTACCCCATTGTGAGATGTATATGATTTAGATTATTTACTGATCCAAAATTGGGAAATTCCTCCATTACAGGACTAGCCGTGTGTTCAGGCATTAAAACGTTTGAAAGGTGGAATCAATTATAGACATACAATCTAAATCTAAACATGTACAGCAGATGTTATAAAGTAAAAAACATATCTACAGAAGAAAATAGATATATCACCAATAATACACAACGTAAAATATTCCAGATTAATTCAAAAATGATCCATAAAAGACCAACAAAAAACCGCAGCAAAAGATACATCATTTACTCCAGAGCAGATGGTATAGTATATAGAGACTGCATATACATTGGAGATAAATGAATGAATAATAAGGGACCACACTAAAAAATGCTGGGTTAAAATTTACCCAAATAGGGTAGATTTTAACCCAGCTGCTGGATAAATATAAGAACAGAACATGTGCTGAGTTAGTGGTTTGACCCAGCATGTCGGGTCAAACAAAAGACACAACCAGCTGAAACACAAGCATGAGAGAAAGCCCCCAACGAACACCTCACTTAAAAAGCAGTAAAATACTGATTCTTTTTGTGAAAAATGTCCTAAAATGTGTGAATAAAGTCTCAAAAATACCCCCAATAACGCATGAAAAAGTTTCCCAAAATGATGTAAATAATCTAAAAATGGTCAGAAATAATTATTGGTTTATATTCTTCTCAAAGACAAAGTATCACAAAGAATAAATGAATCAAACTCAGGCGGTGGCTTTCTTAACAGATGTTCAGATAAAGCAAACTTTGTTAGTAGAATATCTGGTTTTGTTTTGTAAGACAAAATAATGAATTTACTTTTAACTTTTTGTTGAAAGAAAACCTTTTCTCGTTGTCATGTTTTATCTCACATTGCAACGGCATGTAAAAGCATAGACATTATATTAGAGTACAGTAAACAACAAATGTTAGAAATAAGAAATATTAACACTTTTACTACATATATGCAAAAATAGACGTAAGAAATATTTTTTAAAAGACATACTACAGTAAAAACAACTATATGACAATTCAGAACAACACTTAACGATACAAATTGAAGAATAGACCCCAGCTGTAATTTTACACTTTTATCTTTTGTGTGCAAAAATATTCTATTGAAAAGTCCCTCAATCTGTTAGATATGATCACTTCTAATATTGTTTATTCATGTTTAAACCTCATGTACTAGAGACAGGACCAGAACCAAAAGGCATCAGCAGTAGCCCTGCAGAACCAATCTGAATCTGATCTATTCTCTGCAATAAAGAGTCCTGTTGAGGCTGGAAAGCAGCAGCAGCTGAGCCTCTGCTTCCTGTCGCTGTATCTGCCTGAGTTTACTTGTTTGTTCCTCTAAATTACTCTCAGTGTCATTTGTTTATTAACCAGCAGGGCTTTACAGAGGGAGCACTGTTTCATACCTTCATGAGTGGAGACTAAGAAGAGAACATTTTGGGATGATTAGAACATTTAGAAACTTTTCTCCATTTAAGAAATAAATATATACAAACAGACTCAGACATGGAGACTCGGACATGGACTCGGACACGGATTGGAACCTGGTCCGAGTCAGAGTCTTCCTGTCCGCTTGTCCATGTCCAATGTTTCCATTGCCGAGTCTGTGTCCGTGTCTCCGTGTCCGATTCACAGTCCAAGTCTCCGTGTCCATGTCTCAGTAACCGTGTCCGAGTCTACGGTTCCGGGTCTCCGTGTGAGTCCGTGTCCCGACTCCGTGACTGGTCCGAGTGCGTGTCCGAGTCTCTGTGACAGAGTCTGTGACCGAGTCCATGACCAATTCTCCGTGTCCCAGTCTCCACGTCCGAGTCCTGGCGAGTCTCCGTTACCAAGTCTGTGTCTGAGTCTCCGTGTCCGAGTCCTTCACCGTGTCCGTGACTCGCCCCCCACCTACGAGTCTTTGTCCGGGTCTCCGTGAGCAGGTCCATGTCCGAGTCTCTCTGTCCGAGTCCATGTCCTTCCTAGTCTCCACTCATAGAGGTATGAAACAGTGCTCCCTCTGTAAAGTCCTGCTGGTTAATAAACAAATGACACTGAGAGTAATTTAGAGGAACAAACAAACTAAGGCAGATACAGGGACAGGAAGCAGAGGGTCAGCTGCTGCTGGTTTCCAGCCTCAACAGGACTCTTTATTGGAGGCTTTGCAGAGAATAGATCCGATTCAGATTGGTTCCGCAGGGTTACTGCTGATGCCTTTTGGTTCTGGTCCTGTCTCTATAGTATATGAGGTTTAAACATGAATAAGCAATATTAAAAGGTGGCTTGTTTATTTTAATTGGTACTTTTAAATTGAATATTTTTGCACACAAAAGATAAAAGTGTAAAATTACAGCTGGTGTCTATCTTTCAATCCTTATAGATATATGCTGTTTTGAATTGTCATACATTTAAAACTTTTAAAACTATTTTTCCATTTCTGCTATTTATTTGAATTGTAATTTGTTTCACATGTGTTGTTTTATATTAATGTCTAAAGGTTTCTTATTTCTTACATTTATTGTTCATATTTGACATACTTACTTTGAATTTGTTTTTGTTTTTATCGTAGTATGTATTTTGTTATATTTCTTATGTCTTTTTTTGCATATGTGTAGTAAAAGTGTTTATATATGTGTCAATAAATGTTCTTTAAACAAACATGAAGTCTCTCCTGATTGAAATTGCAAAGGTAAACTGATAGATTTTTTGGCTTTTTCAACAAAATACAATATGACGTGTACCCTTACAGATTACAGCCACATCTGTAAAGCAATTGCTGTACCTCTGATTCAAATGATTCACAATACACTACTCAAATGTTATATCAGTTTTACCTGATTTGGGAATCATTGGTGATACTCTTAAAAACAACACATCTAGTAGTGCTTCCCTTAGGCTTTTTTCCACAGGCGACAGATTTAGACACTTTATCTGCAATGGAAAAAGCTCTATCTTATTTAGCCTATTTCCCCTAAAGCAGAAGAGACTCATTTTAAAATTATTCATAATACCAGTTTCTACATTTTTAAATTCCAGATTTAAATTTGAATTGGACCCATGTTCCTTTTTAATTTATCTGATGAATCTTTGGAAACATTTTTTTTCTCATGCCCTTTTTCACACTTGTTTTGGTCTAATGTGAGAGATTGCTTGTTACTTCAATTTAAGGATATTCCGGCCTTCAAAATATATCAGATTTTGTTTTATATGGATCATTTGGATTCTTAAATTTCTGATTTGGTAAATATAATTATTATTTTGGGTAAATACCATTTACATTGTAGTAAATGGAGAGGAGGCAAGCCCCCTTTCCTTGTTTCACAAATGATTTCAAGTCCTTTTTTTCTGTCCTTTAGAAAAATACAATCTTGTAACCTGTCTATAAAGATGAATAATGATATTTACAAATGGTTAATATTTAAAGTATGCTTAATGCCTCTGTTATGTATGTTGTGCCTTTATGCCGTTTCCTTCCCCCTGGCTGTTATTGTATACTATTTATGTTTGTGTTGTGTTTTGTCTTTATTGTGAATCCATGATTTTTTTCCTTCTCTTTGCACTTATATTTATTACTTGATGATATTTACTATATCTTCGCCGAGCTATAGTATGTTTTAAATATGTTCAATAAAATAACATTTACATTTATTTTTTTTAATCATGTATTTATTTACTTCCGGTTATAGACTTCAAAATAAAAGCATCATCGGCGGACAGAAATTAGAATTATTGCATTGAGAGATTCAAAATCCTAAACATTAAATCACACGTTTATTTGACAATTACTAAATATAAAGTATTTAACTATGATTTACTTCACTGTGGATGTTTTCTTTAATCTGAAATCACAACGGATGCATATACAAACGTCCTGTGTTATTCTGTCTTTACGTAAACATGACGCAGATGCTCGACGTTAGTTACGTACATTACGTAACATAAGCACGCACAGCACAGAACAAGGAACTGCACACCGGTACTTCTAGTAGAGTTTTTATAAAGCGTGATATTAAACTCATATTTAACTCGTTTTGCACCCAGCGTATGTTCAGGTTGGTACCTACAGTTAATACGTGAATTTATTTAGTTTATATTAGACATGTGTTGTTTTATTGGAATTGCTGTATGAGCATGTAGCACACTTCAGCTAGTGTGTAGCATAGTTTCAGGCATATTGATTAACCCCTTATGGAAAGTATTTGTGGCAGGTAACGTGTATGCATTCAGCTTATTACAGTTACTCAAGTAAAAGGTCATTGACATAGCCTGCAGCCTGCAGGTTAGGTAACGTCAACTTAGCAGCTTTTATTTAACATTGTTTCATTGTTTGTAACTGTTTTATTTGGACTTTAACCACGTTGTTTGTTTATGTTGTTTTCTAAACCTATCAGTATACTGTGTTGTTCTTAATTGTGCATGATCCAGTATTTATTAAACACACAGATCCGTCCTCCTGCAATGAACAATGCACGAACAGACACGTTTTTGATAACTGGGGGCTGTGGCTATTTTGGATATCGGTGAGTACATTTTGTTTGACTACAAAAAAAATAAAAAGGTTCACATTCTATAAACTACATCATGGTTTCAGTGTCTATGTGCTGTTATACTGCTTTACCACAACAAGGTGGCGCTATTGCATCAGTTATTCTGCTAAGATTGAATTAATGTTACAGAGCTGTGGTTGGTTTCAAAATGCATGCAATTATATGTAATTTAGATTTGGTGCACTTTTAGTCATTTGAAATAAGGACTTGTTGTGAGTTTTCTGCATGGATATGTTCAAATTACATAATGTGTTTCCCCCTGCAGCCTGGCCTGCTCCCTGCATAAAAAAGGAGCCAAAATCATCCTGTTCGACACAATCTCTCCAAAACAAGAACTGCCAGAGGACATTGTGTTTGTTCAAGGAGATATTCGTGAGTATGCACAAGTAGAGAAAGCCATTGCTGGTGTGGACTGTGTATTCCACCTGGCCTCTTATGGCATGTCTGGCAGGGAGCAGCTGAACCGGCACCTGATCGAGGCGGTTAACGTTCAGGGCACACAGAACGTCCTGCAGGCCTGCATTGAGCATGGAGTGTCCGGCTCGTTTACACCAGCACTTTTAACGTGGTGTTCGGAGGCCAAGTGATAGAGAATGGGGATGAAAGCCTCCCTTATCTACCTCTGCATCTCCACCCCGACCACTACTCCAGAACCAAGTCTCTGGCAGAGATGGCAGTGCTGAAAGCCGACGGCACAGCGCTGAAGGAAGGTGCCGGGGTGCTGAGAAGCTGTGCACTGCGTCCTGCAGGAATCTACGGACCGGGCGAGCAGAGGCACCTGCCCAGGATAGTTGGCTACATAGAGAAGGGGATCTTCAGGTTTGTTTATGGAGATCCTAAAAGTTTGGTGGAGTTTGTGCATGTGGACAACTTGGTTTCTGCACATGAGCTCGCAGCAGAAGCTCTGACCTCAGAGAAGCAGCACCGATCTTCTGGCCAGGCCTACTTTATCTCAGATGGCAGACCCGTCAACAACTTTGAGTTCTTCAGACCTCTAGTTGAGGGTTTGGGGTATCCTTTCCCCAAGCTGCGCGTTCCCATCTCTCTCATCTACTTTGTGGCCTTCCTAACGGAGATGATTCACCTCCTCATCGGCCCTGTCTATAACTTCCAGCCCCTGTTGACACGTACAGAGGTGTATAAGACCGGCGTGACGCATTACTTTAGCATGGCCAAGGCGAAGGAGGAGCTCAGTTATGAGCCCCAGGAGTACGACCTGGATGAGGTGGTGCGATGGTTCAGAAGCAGAGGCCATGGGAAGAAATCTCAAAGCTCCTTCTTCGGTCGATTGATACTGGACTTCCTGCTTTTTTCTGCCTTTGTTGCTGTGGCTTTATCTTTTCTTCCATTTGTTGGCAGTTAATAAACAGCTTAACAAAAAAAGCAGACGTCTTAGGGTCCATGGACACAATTCATTACATAATCAGTCAGTTCTGGAAGGTGCTTCACACTTAAAACCAGCTTTTTATAGAGCCAACAAATGTGAAAATAAGTATATGATCTCTGTACTTTTTAATGTCTTGATTTACCATCCTATGTGACTGTTGTTGGACATGCTACCTCTTCTTACAACCACTGTAAGCTTTCAAAAATAATACAGACGTGTTTTTTATGCTGCTTTTGTGGAGTTCTAATAAATAAAATACAAGGGAATGTTCTGAAAACTATAACTTGATTCGTGGTGTTTTTTAAAATGTGTCATGAGTCATGTTTTAGGATCCTGGATAAAGATGTTTTATCCTGAAATGGCATATCTTTGTATCACATTCTCACAGAAATAATTCAAATACAAAGTTAAACATGACCTCCATTTGTTGTCATGGACAAACATTACTTTCCACATCTTTTTATGTAGTTTCCTTTTGTAAATGACTTGGACACTTTGAAAAAAGTTCAGTTCTACTCAAAGTTGAATACTTTTTAATGCAGAATAATCCTTTACTATATGATGTCTTTTGTGTCTTCAACTCATTTTTGTTGCAAACATCATAATATTCCCTAAGAACCTATACTTTGGACATTTACTTACCTTTTTTAATTCAGATATGTTTTATTCAAACTGTCATTCATATTCCTATTTAAATATATGTATTTATTGGTTTACTCATTTTTATCCATTTAAAAAATAATAATGTAATAGTTGTTATGCCTTTTTTTACATCTCAATGTGTCTTTGTGTTTTTTGCATGCACACTAAACACCAACGCAAGTTCCTTGTATGTGTAAACCTACTTTGCAATAAACCAGATTTAGATTTGATAAACGGACATTATGCTAATCTGGATCTCATGCATTCGAGTTAGGGCGACCTGAGAATCTGTATCTTTATATCATCGCTTTATTTTTATATCTGGATAAACTTGAGTTTTTAAATAGCCTTTCCCTCCAAAGTCCCTGCAGCTTATTCCTGGTGTAAAAGGAGTCGGACCAGGTGAGGCGTGCTTTGTGCGGTATTTTAGTCTGCCTGGGATGAATGCAGACGTCCCCTTCTCTCTAAACTATTCTCTTTTCAGAGCCGGCAGCCCCTTGCTGAGTTGGTCGCAATCATTGTTTCTCTGCAGCATTAACCACATTCCAGAGAGGCGCAGCGCATCCTGTCTTCATCCCCGCATTCCTTTCACGCAAACGAGTCCCCTGTGTAAAACGCTGTTTTATTTAGATTTCCGCACGCTTACTGGGCTCAGACTTACATACGACGGATATTTAAGGCGTATCCGATTATCCTGGCTACTTTGATTTGTGGCAAAGGGACCGTAAGCGAAACTAGAGGAAAAACCAACAAGGGGAAATTCCTCCGCGCAGCGCGCCATTGACTGTAAAGACCTTTCAACTTAACAAAAACTGAAGTTGACAAACGTATCCCTGTCGGCTGAAAACTGTGAGAAAGAGTTTGTTTTTTCGGCGAAGGGGGCAAAGCACAGGAAGACGATGCGGCACACGGTGGAGGGTTTTGGACTGCGTTGGAGGTTTATTTCTTTGTAAATGAGCGACGGCTGTACCGCGGCGTTTTGTTTTGATTTCCATGTGAAATGCAATTAGTGCTCCGCGGTGCTCGCTAGTCTGCGGAGCGGAGCACACTCTCAACTAGTTTCTCACAACATGGAGCACTACCAGGAGGATCTGGGACTCCGAGCCAGCAAACTGATGGAGGATCTTTCCCTGTACGATGCATATAAAGACGGGATGTACAACGTGAGGAGAGACTTGGTGATTAACCCTGATTTAGACTTTTCTGCTCCGGCGGTAGCGGAGCATAAAAGTAAGCCAATGAATGGCAGCTCTGTGTTGCACCAGCAGCATCACACAGTGGAGAATTTCACGACTGGGAATAAAGTGTACACGGCGGCTCCGGTGCGCCCGGTGAACTGCAACCGGACCGTGCCAGTGGATTTCTGTGCCCCGCAAAGAGACGCGGTGTACGCAGAGGAAGGCTGCTGCACCAAATCCGAAGTGGCTCTGCCGTGCTACACCGGGGCTTCAGAGAGGCAGCGGAGGTACTCTCTGGAGGTGCAGGGCCACAGGTACAGCACCGGATCCACCTTCGATGGAGTGCCTCTCAACAAACCGGCTGCGGTGCCTGGCAACAGGTGCAACAGTGTCTGCATCACCAGCAGCCACGACGGGAGATACAACCCCACCAGCCCCAGATCCAGCCTAGCATCGTCCCTGTCCTCTCAGGAGCAGAGCAAGCATGCAAGCCCGAGGTCGAGCATCAGCAGCCCGCGCACTAGTCTGGTGGTGCCCGGGCAGGACAGGTACACAAGCCCCAGGTCGAGTTTAGTGCACTGTGAGGGTGTGCAAAGCCCAAGATCCAGCTATGCAAGCACCGCCAGCGACACCAGCAAGCACTCCAGCCCCCGGGCCAGCCTCAACAGCTGCGACTGCTGCAGCAAACCCAGCAGCAACCGGACCAGTGGCATCAGCATGGGCTACGACCAGAGGCACAACAGCCCCAGGTCAAGCACGGCCAGCCAGTACTCCTTCACCACCAGCCCCAGGTCCAGCTACTCGGACTCACGGTACGGGCCCTCGGTGAACCATGACCTGGAGGGGGCGATTTTACACGCTGCACCCCTGGCCAGCCCTCGGTCGAGCATCTGCAGCCAGGTATTTAACAGCATTTTACATTCTTTCTTGGTTATCTGATTCTATTTTACACAGACTCCATCATTGACTTGGTCAATTGGCAACATTGCATTTTATGTTTCACTATTACCTGCACATTGGTGTATAACTTTATCTTGAACTATTTCATTTCTACTCAGTTTCCTCTTGCAACATTTGTTCTTGTTTTTACATTCTGCCCTGTGGGTTTAAGTTCTCAAGAGAACATACTGTATTTCACTTCTCCTTCACTACGAAATGCTTTTGCAACTTAATCGTGCACATTTAATTGTTACTCTTCCACAATTTGTATTGTTTTAATATATTTATGTTCTATTGTGGAAGGAGCGTGGGACTTAATATTTTCATTTCCATAACTACACCTGCTAATTTGCACATGTCAATAACGCCTTTGAATCTTTGATAGGATGGGAGTGCCAGACCAGGGACCTCTGCAAACTGCGTGGTGAGCCCTCGATCCAGCATCTCCAGCCACAGCTCCAGGAGCTCCCGCAGCTCCAGGGGGTCAATGAGCACCTACCCGGAACTGCAGCTGCCCTCACCCCGGTCCTCCATGCTGGGCAGCAGTCTGCACGAGGACACGTTGCTGCAGGAGTTTGGAGACTCCAACGGGATCCAGAATCGGATGCACCTCCAGGGGCTCTCTGTGGTCCCGGAGCCCCAGCAGCAGTCACCCCAGCAGGCAGGGACAGTGGAGATGATCGCGGGGTCTCCGTCTTCGTTTTGTTACGGGGTGGCATCAAAAACAGCATCCAGCCAGAGGTTTAAGCTGCCTTACCAGGTGACCCCCAGCCGAGAGAGTGGATCCAGCCAGGCGGAGAGGAGGCTGGAGGCGCTCACCCTGGAGCTAGAGAAGGAGTTAGAGATGCACATGAAAAAGGAATATTTTGGTAGGTATTTTAGATTGTTATTCTCAAAACTTGCAAGTGGATATGATTGGGAGATGCAGACATACAGCTGTGTTGTTGGGAAATCCAAATTAAAAGGGATTTCGACATGAATTCTCTTGATACCATCCTTATTGAAACTGTATTTTGTACAAGATGTGGGTCTTCTGATCACCTGAGAGTTGAGAGAAATATAGCATTGGACACATTGAATAAGATGCATCAGCTTATATGTGATTTAGGAACATTGGTGTTGAGAAGCTGTTTGATCGAGACTCAGAGTAACTTTTCTCATGAACCGTGGGCGCCTGATTGATGTTAAATAACTCCTTTACTCCACATTATTCATGTGTTTTCCTCAGCCTCAAAGTCTCTCCTCAGATGCTCTGACTTGTTCTCCTCTCCTTCTCTTGCACACTCAAACCCTATACTGTTGGTTTTGGTCTTGTATAGATAGAGCAGGTTTAAAAATCCCAAACAAGGTCTCAAAACTAAGGTTTTCAGGTGGTAAGAGCATGTTTAATTCCACTGAATGGGAAAAATGCTCCTTGGCAACAATTCACGAGTGTACTAGAAGCGTGAAACATTACCTTTCTGTTTCACAACCAAGTGACTAGTTGGAATACAAATAAACAGAAGAAAGAAAAGGCTTATTTATAGGTTTGTCATCTGGCCATGGTCTGTTTGCAACCTGCTAATGCTACATTAGTTCCCTCTGTGGCAGATAAGAGGGGCATTGCAGGGGCAAATACTCATTTATATCTTGGCAAAGCTGTCCTTTGCACCTAGCTGAAAGGACCTTCTGTTCTGCAGGACACCCTTAGGTGATTCAGAGCAGTGTGGTGCACATTTGTTGTAAATGCAGTTATCCTCTGGAGGATGCAGCACAGATTGTGGTCTGTGATTGGGTTTTTCTTTTGGAGTCAGAACTGACCATTGTGGTGCATTTCACTGTGAGATATATGTAGTTCGCCAGCAGCCTGAAAGGCCTGCGGAGGAAGTCGCTGTCTCACCTTTTGAATTAGCAGACAGACAAATGGCTGCAGCCCGGAGAACAGTGGCTTGTTTTACAGCCAGTGCACTTGCTCAGAGTGAGGCTGAGACAGCTGTTGATTTGTTCCAGAAGAGCAGGTGAGAGAGGGAGGAAGAAACGAGGAAGCAGAAGAAGGGGGGGGAGAGCATGAGAGATAATGGAGGAAGAAAAAAGGAGGGAGATAGAGAAGAATGCAGTCAGACGCTCCTCACTCCCAATAGAGACAGCTCTGTTTCCGTAGCGACAGTGGAGAAATTGACTGCCAGGTTTTTTTTTGTCCCACTCTGCCCGGGACGGCCCTTGTGTGGCCCTGTGTTTGTTGTGGTGCAGACGGAGCTGTGAATCAACAGCTGGCCCGATACAGGCCTGCAATTGAGGGGAGGCCCACCCCTTACTCCCCATCCTCCCCTCCCTCTCCTCCTCGTCTTCTCTCCCCCCCTCCCGCCCTGACTCCCCCCGCGAAGCCCTTCATTAACCAGCCAGTGGGGAGTCGGGCAGCACCAGACACTTGGCACACGATCTTGGCTGGCGGGCCAGACATAGTTGGTGGGGGTCAAGTCTGATCACCTGCCCAGAATTCTAATGGCAGTAGTCATGCACATGCCACACACACACACACACACACACACACACACACACACACACACACACACACACACACACACACACACACACACACACACACACACACACACACACACACACATGCTGCCTGGTGGACAACAGCACCCCACTGTATACACTATGGCTGTATTTAAGAGTGGGCAAAGTGCAGAAAATCAGATATCATGACATTTCTGACCAAATACTTTGATATCGATGTTGCAGGTTGACTGTTGGTGCTTTTATTACATATTTCCACGATAGGTTTTTGGTAAATTCTGATCAGTACAGTGGATTTTATGACTTAGTGGTTAAAGACAAATGATAGAAATGTAAAAATGACATAATGTAGTCTCTAAAACCAGGGAACAACACACTCAAATTGCTATAGTGAAGACCCCTCGACTGCAATAATACCTGAGGCTGTTAATAAAGACTTTAGGAACATATTGAAACCCTTAAGTATCGCAGTACTATGTTTTTTGATACTGTAGCGCTGTACTGCACGTTTAATGAGTGGCTATCATGCATGATGTGTGGCAGACAGTGACTCAGATCGCACAAAAAGTGATGTTATGATGAGGGATTGATGAAGGCTAATGATAATGGTTATTTGATTAGTTGAGGGTCTGATAGATGTCAGAAAATGGTGAAAAATATCATTCAATGTTTCCTTCAGCCCAAAATGACAGACGCTCAAATCTCGTTTTTTCCACAAATTAAATATTCAGTTAAGAAGCTTGAACCAGAGAATTTGTACTTTATTTCCCTAAAATTCAATCAGATTTCAATTGATCATCGAAAAAATGCCTTATTATTTTATAGCTGACAACTAATTGATTACATCTGGAACTATGGGATGCCACATTTTAAGCATTATGGGAAGTTAATTGCACTTTCAGTTCAAGATCTGCGTCCTTTTACAGCCTTTTCCTAAAACACAGTCCTTTGTTCCTCTAAAGATCCACTTTGTCTTTTATCATAATCATTTCTCTGACCACTGAGGTTTCAGAGTTGTTATGTGTGACTCAACATACATGGAACATGTTTTGTTTCTAAGATGTGTAAATCTGCTCCCTGTGCAGTGACTGAACCCTCTCTATAAGACGTGCAGAGGTTGTAAAGTGTTCTGCAGCATTTGGTTCAGCATGCATCGCTCTATAAATGTTACATATCATTTGCTTTACACTTCTCTTGTAACCTGCTTGTATATCTTCAGGGATCGGTTTGATATTTGTTGCTGTAACACGTCAAACTCTCACCGTGTGGTCGTTAAAGTTTCATGAATCAGGCTCTGCAAACCCGCAGCACCTTCTGTGTTTTCGGAATATAGTGCAGATTGTTTTATAAAGCACTTGCTCAAATAATTTCTCATATTAATCACATGCTTTTCCACAATTGCATAAGAAAATCAAAGAGGTTTTCTGTGCAGAAATATAGACTCGTACCTTACTCATCATCTGTCTTTATTTCATAATCAGACTCATGTTTAAAAGCCCTTTTATAAGCATTATGACAGCAGTGTTTGGCTGAAAGGTGCAGGGATGTATGTGCCTGCAGTGAAGCGGTTTTATTTTTACCCTCAGTGAATGCACATCCTGTCCTTGCCACATGGACCTGTTATGAAATGGGCACATGAGGGATTTAGCATCCTGTTTTTAAATGAACAACAACAGCATTTCCCCACTGTCCTGTAACATGATAACCATCAACCATCTTTCATGTGGAACTAAATAACATGGTATTTTTCAGTGATCACTCTATTTAAAGTGCATTTCTGTGGTTTTCTCATGACAAACAACGTCTATATGTTGACAAATTAAACCTCCGTAATCCTAAAAAGACACGGTGAATCATTTAAAGAAACTGCAAATCAAAGGGAATCAAGTAGTGAAGGTAAATCGTTATTTCTTTGTTAATAAATCATGATTTTGTTTTTGTTCACGGTCATTTTAAGTGTTTATTTAACATTCAAAAACTCTCAAATTACTAAAATAAATATGTTATTCTCTGGGATTATAAGGCGGTACAGTTGCAAGAAAATACTCAGAAATTCTTGAAGGTTAAACTCATAAATTAAACAACTATCCTCCGAAATTAGTGTGGTAATTAAGGAGAAATAACTCACAAATGAAAGAGAAAAAAGCATTCTCATGACTTTTTTACCTAAAATGCCGCCACGCACAACTGCTCTCGCTCACATCAACATATTGTGATGTTTGCTTCCTGAGATACAAACTCCACTGATAGTGTTTGTTATTGTGTCAGCCTGTGAGCCAAAACCTCTCTAATAACAAGAGTCAGTGACTTTGTTTCTTGGCATTCAGACAGATGTGTATTGTTAGTCTAAGAGGCGGTAGGATAGCAATACATACAGTGGAATGAAATCAATCCCTAAAAGAGACAGTAGTGACTAACACTCACATGTAACTGTAACCCTGAGTGAGCATTAGTCACAAAAACACTTCACTCCACCCACATGCATTTACCGGAAACATAATCATAATCTCTGTACTATTACTATACATCCAAGAAACCCGGTCATTGTTGTCATTGTAAACAAGCAGAGAAGGAAGTATGCTGTGCTGACACAGGTGACAGAGATGGATCAAATATCTTGTACAAACATAGAGGAAGGAGTCATAAGAGGGACTGCTAGGCTTGGTAAAGCTTAAACAAAAGAAGTAGCGTTTAGAGCCAATCATGTGTAAATAAACCAGATAAAGTGTATGTTTTGGATGTTTACCTGCAGAATATGGTGGTGGATTCCCCATAAGTTTGGAGGAAAAGGCAAGAGGTTGTAGACTCCAGACTCCATTGACAAAAAGAGCAATTTTACTTCGCACTACGTGAACGTTTCTGATACTGCTTCCTCTATCGGTTCATTTATTTGTCTTATTTTGTGAGTTTTGTGCTTTAAAAGGTTAGTGCAGTTGCAACAAAAGTCACACAACAACACAATCCTACCAACAAATCAAATCAAAACAACTCCTCAGTTCTGTGAAGGTAAAAGGACTGTTTTGTTTAATGGAGTTTGGTGGCTTTTGAACAGCTTCCATACCCACACTACAGTCTGTTTCCCTAACTTACACTGACTATGTATAAGTGCGCCATTCAACTGCACTTAAAACAATCCAACCTTTAAGAATCGGGGTTTTAATTATGTGCGATAAAGAAAATGAGTTAATTACAGCAGCAGAGAGTGATCAGCAAAGTAAAGGGCAGATATAATTACACTAAGAGAATGAGAAGAAGTGGAAAAGGCAGCAATTAGACAATGATCAATATCATACAAAGAGGATACAACACATTTGAATGAAAAACAATCTATACTTTGAATAAACATGTTGTTTTTAGTTCTTAAAGGGCATCATTTTACTGTTTAATCATGGTTTAAATGCCAAGGAAGGAGGTGTGCTTATAGTGACAGACATGGGAATTTCAAAATAAAAGCATACCTTGATGAGGATCAACACTTTTATTTTGTGTAATGATATTGGGTTATAAAGACTGCTCCATATAGATGTAAACCCCTCCTGTTCATCATCATATACTTTTATTTTGGAGAAATTGCTAAACCAATTCAGTTTATTTGAAGTTTTCTCGCTCACTTCTGTCGCCTCTTATCTCTAAAGTGCATGAGTGAAGTAAATGCCACTATTTGACTTCCGTTTTATTTATTTGTGCAAATATTTAAGATTTGAAAGGAAATAACCTTTCTCTGTACCCTTGTCCGTTATCTGTCACATGCTGCGCTGTAGCTGTTATAAAGGGGAAGTTGTTGCTTCAGATTGCCAGGAAGTTCCACGATTACGTCACAGCGTCCTTGCTCCGAATCATTCCTGAAATGTGTATTTATCGAAGAGATAAGTGAGTGTAATGATGTCTCAGTGGGAGGGGGTGCAGCTCCCTATTGAGATCTCGTGTCCTGTAGACACCCTGACCCTGGACTCACCCCACCCAGGCTTTGACCCTGCTCTCCCTGAGGAATGTGACCCCGTTGGAGGTCGTCTTCTGCGTGAGGGTTTGGAGATCGTTAGTCTGCTTCTGCTGCTGCGTACAAACAGTTTTAAGCCACTGTTTCTGTGTCCCCCCCCCCCTCTAATTTCTTCCCTAAAGGTCATATTACTCATTGTGTTACCTGTGGCTGGCTGGGCATTTCCTCCCTGGGTTGGTCTGTGGTGATATTGTGCCTCAGGAGGACATTAAACTCTACAATTACACACACATTTAGCATTTTTTATCAGCTTTTTACAATAATTATGGGAGTCAAAACACAAAGGTCTTTGCCAGAGTCGAAAGTGGATATTTAAAGTAACAGGTTTCTGTGTTTTTGTCTGAGTGGTTTGAAGATTGCTCGGGATAGTTGATAAAAGCATCACTCATTGCACAAATAAATGAAAATAGAGCTTCAACTATTAGGCGACTCATTTATCGAAAGACATTTTCATTTGTTAAATATTATATGGTATTTTTTATGCAGAAATATCGTTTTCGGACTTTCAAATGTTTAGATTTTCCTGCTTTTCTCAGTTTTATATCACATTAAAGTGAATATATTTGGGGTATTACAGACAGAACAACATATTTAAAGACGTCCCCTTGGATTATAAAGAAAGTGGGATGAACATTTTTAATTTCTCACATTTCATAGACCAAAAAACGTATTCATTAGTCTTGAAAATAATCGGCAGATTAATCAACAAGGAGAATACTTAATTAGCTGAGACTTTAAGTGTTGGGTGTGTTCAGAATACAAGCTCTTAAGGCTTTATCTCTTAACTTTAACTTTGATTGTTTCTGTTGGAGAAATACTTAACATTCAAATGAGTGTTTTCAGTACCCTTAATGCTCAGCATGCTCCTTAACTTTAGTCAACTACTGAAAATGGTTTACAGTGACACAGCTTGGACTCAAAACCTCAGTATTTCCCTCAAGAATAAATAAATAAGAGTCAAGTTATACAATTTGAGCATGCTTTGAAAATGCCACAGTTCAATAAATATAGGATTTAAGTCTCAGCAGTAATCTAAATACCCCTGAAGTCAATGCAGGTTTCTCGCTCTGGTATTGATCGTATTGTCTAGCAGCAGGCGCAATCAATTCCCTGCTAACGAGGAGAAGAACAGAGTTTGTGTGCACTTTGTTTGTGGCCTGCCCTTCCTCTCATCCACTGCATTTCCAGTCGGAAGTATTTTGACATTTTCCTTCAAAGGGCATGATGAAATACTTGGAAATGACACTGCAGTTTAGGCTAGTTTTATGAAACTGGAATATAAAATAATTTAAAGACATATGACTGCAGAGGCATCAGAGGACAGTGGTGGTGACATTTAAAGCTGGTTAGTTATTTCTATTTCCTGCTATTGACGGTTGCATCATTACAGGAATGCACACATGGTTTGGAAGAGTCACTTTTTTGCCTTCCTGTAAAACTGGCATCATGTCCAGAAACAGTTTTACTCTTTTGAATGGTGCATGCACACGCACACCTGATCTGTTAGTTGCAGATATTAGGATGATCAATAATAATAATGTCAAAATCTCATGAAGACAAATAGTTTTAAATGATTCAGCGGGACACTTTCTGTCCTCACTGTGTAGGATGCTATTTTTCTGCTGTTGCGTATGAACTACTTTTGCTCAGGATTAACAGAGTGTGTTCCTCTGACAGGTATCTGTGTGAAATGTGGGAAAGGAGTGTACGGAGCCAGTCAGGCCTGCCAGGCGATGGGGAACCTGTACCACACAAACTGCTTCACCTGCTGCTCCTGTGGTAAGTGCACCTCTCAATCAGGTGGAATATATGTTGATTAACTTCAATTTATCGGGTATGTGAGCTTAGCCTTAATCTCTGCACCATCCACATTCGTTGGTGTTCAACCTTTTGAAAAACGCATTTGTATTTCGCTCAAAAACAGTTTGCAGTATTTTCACCAGCACTCTGCTCTGATTGGTTAGCTGGCCCGCTCTGTTGTGATTGGTCAACCGCTTACAGCTGTCCCACCCCTTAGCCTATGTGTTGGAGCGCTAGCCAATAGAAGCGTGAGTGTTACATAGTGATGTCATTTATGCAGGAAGTAAACAGAGGAGTCCAATGGAGGCATTTCGGGCAGAAGGGGATGTTCTGCAAAGCCTTGTTTCAGTGTGATCCACGCCATTTTGCTCCCTTTTCTTCTGGTTTTGCCTGCGAAATAGACGCCATTATTATTAATCTCACCTATAAAGCGTGTTTATTAAACAGGGGAAACAGCCGTCAGTGAGCGGAGCACCTCGTATTATTGAAATGCTGAAGAAAATCAGAGCGGTGATTAGAGGCTAATCGGTTGGTCTGAAGCCAAACCAAGTGTTCGTCATTATTGCTCTTAAAGACAAGCTGTGTGATTTAAATCCATCAGTGCGCCGCATTGTAAACACACAGGAGTTTGGATGCTTTTGATCACACATTCCCACTTTCTACATCTCTGCTGGTTTCTGTATTTATTTATTTCTTACATGCTGAAAAATCATCATTAGTATCACCAGCCTGCTGTCAGAGGCGGTGCTATAATCAGGAATAAAAACATCTGCTGCTGCCTTAAAATAGATCCTCTGCAGGCTCATCATGCCACAAAGAAATAAAAGCTGACATTATTTGGTCTTTTAAACTGTAATTAAATCTGCTCTGGAGCTCACAATATAGAGTGTTTGTGTGTGTGTCTCTCTCTGTGTGTGTGATTTGGACGCCCCTGTCACCCGACTCCGACCCTCCTCTCCTGTTTCCCGGGGAAACAAGAGGAAGATGTCGGGAGAGAGCTTTTTAGCCAGGTTTTTCCCATTCATACGTGAACTAAACGTGGATACTGATCCCCCCTCCGGCTCTGGAAGAACTGCCTATAATTTACATGTAACCAAAGACACATACTTTCCGATTTATTGTGTGTGTGAAGAAAGAGGGGCCAGATGCTGAGGGTCCTGTTGCTGCAGGTTGTGGTGTTGGGAAAGGGGCCTCTGATGTGGTTAAGTTTTAATATTCTTGATTATGTTTGAGGGTTTGTTTAAGAGCCATTAGCTGCTCTCAGCAAACACATAAACAACTGCCCGGCCAACAAAAAGGTCACAAGCCTGTGGGGGCAGTGCTATGATCTGGCTGCAGTTGGTCTGGTCTAGGTTCAGCAACGTGCCCAAAGAATGAGGTCAGCTGACTACCTGAGTATACTGAAGGACCAGGTTATTCCATCAATGGATTTCTTCTTCCCTGATGGCACGGGCATGTTCCAAGAGGACAATGCCAGGATCCATCAGGCTCAAATTGTGAAAGAGTGGTTCAGGAGCATGAGACATCATCTTCACACATGGATTGGCCCCCACAGAGTCCAGACCTGAACCTGATTGAGGATCTTTGGGATGTGCTGGAGAAGACTTTGCGCAGTGGTCCGAATCTCCCGTCATCAATACAAGATCTTGGCGAAAAATTAATGCAAGACAGAAATAAATGTTGTGACGTTAAAGGAGCTCGTGGAAACGATGCCACAGCGAATGCGTGCCGTACTCAAAGCTAAAGGCGGTCTAACGAATATTAGAGTGTGTGAACTTTTTGTTGGCCAGGCTGTTAAAAGTAAGTATAATCAGCAAAATGTACTTAAAGTATTCAATTAAATCTACGCTTTAAAAAAAAGTCTACAAATCGCAAAGTTGTTCACAATTTCCCAAAAATATTATACTTAAGAGCCAATAGATTTTCTCTCGATCGGACAATTGATGAGTTCAGTGTTTATTTTATAAGCTAATTGAGTTGAGCTTTATTTCCCTATGGATCGTTAAAAGAAAAAGTACCTCAAAGTTGCTCTTGAGTAAAATTCTTGATTTAAAATCAGAATAAGAACAGTTGCTCTATTTTAGAATAAAATAACTAAAAATATGTTTTTAATTAATGAGAAGTTAAAATCTGCACCTCAAGATAAAAATATGGATATCACAATATATACATTAGTGTCACAACAATGAAATGACGTGCAGTGTCATTCAGTTAAAGGGCCATGTATTGTTCAGGTAAACAGTTGAATTACTGTCCGGGTTTTTATTGGCAATAGCAGAACAGAAAAGTGTGACTTTATTGCTGTTAGACAGAAACCACAGACGGCTCCTGGGAAACATATTGTCACATTTATTGGGGAAATCACGTCCAGGATGAGTCGTTCTGTTGCGCTGCCGATCGCTCCACTGGCCTCTCCAGATTATTTATTGGAAACGTAAACGCAGTGATGCATCGTTTGACCTCATGTGAATGTTTTCCTTTCAGCAGTGCCTCTGAGAAGTCTAGTTTCAAAGTGGCTGCTCTTGTCATAACACAATCCAGTGATTTATCAGGAGCCGTGTTCTTATGTGGCTGTTTTTTGGGGTTTTCCTCAACGAGGGTCCTCTGAAGCTGCGGAGCGAGGCACAGTTTGCTGAGACATTGCTCGCTGGTAGCCTTGGGCTTTGTTTAACCATGCATAATTGAGCCCTCCTCTTGGCTTACTCCCATGGTTGCACCCTTTTTTCATGAAATGGCCAAGAATGCAAACTACCCCCCTCCACTTCAGCCGGCCTTCCCTGGAGGACCTCAATCAGACAGTCAGTGTACCAGACCTGCTTATCAGAGGGCAGGCCTGGCATGGGCCAACAGTAAACTGCACACACACACACACACACACACACACACACACACACACACACACACACACACACACACACACACACACACACACACACACACACACACACACACACACACACACACACACACACACACACACAAACAAACAGCTTTTAGATTCTAGGTCGAATTCAGTGTTGATTATTTAGGAGCCATTAGCTTCAATCAAAAAACAGCTTTTAATGACAATGGAACAAACTGACTTTGATTATTTCCACTGAAGACTAAAACCAATCTCTTCTGTGGAGGGGTTAATATCTGTGTTGGAGAATCTTTTCAGAGCTTTTACTTAAGAAGAAGTGCTTGTACCACACTGTTTTTGCATTGAAAGTGTGACTTGGGTACCTATAAACAGCCAAAATGCAGAGCAGACACATGCTCACAAGCGGACATGTTTTTTGGAAAACCAAGGATGAATTCAGGCTGTGATTTCCTTTTTGAGAATAGCATTAATTATGTTTTCCTATGCACAGCAGTACTTCTGTATAACAGTGCACCACTGCTGCACATTATGCACTTAAAGAGACCCATATGTGCTCCTCTCTGCCGCCTTTTTCCCAAGATTTGCCACCCCACTTTTTAGGTCCTACGGTGAATTCAGGTTGATTTTCTTTGTTTTTAGATTAGCCTTGAATCTCTTTATTTTTGTACACCAGCTCTGTCTTTTCCCGGACTGCAAGGGCAATTAAATAGGATTTTTAAAAATGTAGCACTTAAAATCGTTTGGCTTATAGAAAGATAATGTACCTGCAGGATTCTTGCTTTCCTAAATTTGTGTCTCACTGATTGATTGCACTTATCGTCGGTTGGGACAAATGATTCGTCTAACCTGTACGTAGCCACGTTAAAACTTAAAATAGTGTCCGCTGAGGTGTATTTTTTTATGCTTAATGTTGAGGGCATCACTTTGTCCGCTCGGTCTTCTCTTGTGTGCCATTAATGAGTTCCCCAGTTTGTTTTTATGTAACATCGGCTGCATTCGGTGTGGATTTTCCCTTAAGATTTGCAAGCAATATGTTTATGTGTCTTTAGTAAACTAGCTCTTTCTTTTCCCTCGTCGCTGACGGCACTAAACTTTTGACTAAAGCACTTAATGTTTTGCTTATTTGAAGCTAGCACTTAGCAAGTTCTTGGTGAATTGTTGCTGTTCTGAATGTGTATCCTTATGGCTGATAGCACTTGTTGCCGCTTTGGATAGCAGTGTCAGCTAACCGTAATGAAACTGTCCACGGTCACTGGGAGAGTGTGAGGCAGGGTGTTGTGGAAAACAAGCATGCCTTCTCCAGATAAGACAACAAAACAAACACGTCGCCTCAGGCTGCAGACTGATGACTCACAGTGTTACAGTAACTCAAACTCTGAGAGCTCCGGCTGTAGGAGGAGGAGAGCGCCGAGGCTTAGGTTTCTCAAATCACTCAACGCCAAGTTGCACCTGCGAGGCAGCGGAAACCAGAAAGCAGGGAAAAACTCTGTGTTTGTTCCAGGAGTCATGCATCATGTTCATATGCCCGCTAAGGATAGCCATGATTTCAGGAAAGCTTGGATTAAAGACAGAGGGAGAAGTCGGTGACATCTTTGGGTTTATTTTACAGAAGCTTAGCAGTTTGTTTACAGAAACAAGTGATACAGGGTCTGGTTTCTTCCCCTGTCACTTAGAGGAAGGTGTTTTTTATTTCTCTGTTCAACACAAGGAATGTATTTCTGAATCACTTAATCACCGATACAGTAAAAGCTGACATATAAAGCACATTACAATTAAATACAGAGTATACATATCAGTGTATACATTAAATATATGCTAATATAAGTAGCATATCAGATGCTAACACGTTGTTCTCATTAGCAGGTGAGCGGTCGGCAGTGTTGTGTTTTTGAGATGCTTAATTTGAACGTTGTTGTTTGTTGTGCTTGTATCTGAACAGATTAGGTACTCCTCTTTTTAACGAGCAACAGGCATCTACTTGGAGACATCATAGTTATGATGTCATCTTGGTTTGAGCTGTAGCTTCATACATCACTTATGATATAAAGTCAAAGATATATATTCTAAATATCCTAATTTTGTTCTTCTCATCAAAACACCATATTAATTAGAAGGTGATTTTCATGTCTGTAACCAGAGATGCGTGGACGGCCTCCGGGCCTCAGGTCTTGATTCGTTGGCATGAAAGTTGACCTTATGCAGCTGTGAATCTATTTTCTAGCTATCGTACATTTGCACAAACTCACTGACTGTATACCTCATCCTTACATGTCATTATGAAAGATATCCTTCTTTACTGTGTCTTTCAAAAGGATATGGACAAATGAGTCCGTAAACCGTGCCTCTTTTTGAATTGTACATCTGCGGTTAACACAAGCTGATGTTAACATGTTGTTGAACTGCATAAAATATGCCAGGAAATACTCCACTGGTGAATGGAGAAAGGTTAGTGACTAAATGAGACGACTAAACGTTATCACGCCCAAAATTAGCCGCCTTTAGTTTAGCGGTTTTGACTTGAAGTCGTGTAACTTTAGCTTTTCATATCTGCCTTTTGCACCTCTTCCGATGCTGAACTGCCCACAAAAACGGTCCTCCCTGTGGAAACTCAAATTCTTGGAAAGTACATAAGCAGCAATTTCACAGTCTATCTGCTTTCAAATCCCAAAAGCACTCAAACCACGATATGAGAAAACAGCAATGCATCACAGAGTATTGGATATTATTAAGAACCAGCTCTTCCATCTCTTCTTGGCAGTTTCCCTCCAACCTACAGCCTATACTCAATAGCTTTACAGTTGCAATGTTTCCCTCTTCTGTAGATCTGTCTCTTATGGGTACACCAGAAAATATGAGGACTTGCAGACAGAGATTCCTTTTGATCTATTTCCAGTCGGACACTTTTTGTTGGCATCTTTGTGTAAATGGACCTTCTGCTTCTCTCTTGCACACTTGCACTTATCGTAAATTGATCGGTTATTAGACTGACTTTGTTTTAGGGAGCTGGCATGTTTAAGTTGATTTTCGGACATATGCATTCTCACATATCTCCTTCATGTGAAGTCAAGATGGTTATATTTGGGCTTTGGGTGACATGCTACTGACTCTAGTGGAGAACTGCATCACTCATGTTGGGTAATAGGCTCGCTGCTTCCTGCACTGTACCTTGCACAGATTGAATCGTACCAAAATACTTCAGATCTTGCCTGCACAAGATCATCCTGACATGGAAATAATAATAAAAAATCAGCTGAAGCTCCTTTTGTAAGAAAAAACACCTCATTTTTACGTCCTTCTAAGTTGGCCCGAGCTCCGGTTTCTCTGCCAGAAACAGAACAGAGAGCGATGCATCCCATCAATGAGAACAAGAGCTGTACCTCTCTGCGTTATTCTCAGTGACAAAGTGACAGCATGTGCAATGAAATATATTGATGGTGATAAAATAAAAGTATTTCTGGACGAGGGGGAGGAGCAAAGGAGGAGCTAGGCCAGATACCCTTAGCATAACAAATACTGCGTTAGCAGCTAATGCTAGTGCTAGTTAGCTTGCTCGATTAGCAGGGTGCATTCACCACAGAATCAGATATGTGATTGCTTTTAAGTTTTTTGACCCTAACCCTACCGCAGCCTAATCTAAGTCATAAATGTCATGTGCTGTATCCTGTGTTCAGTTACAGTTACATTAAACAAGGCTCTCCCGCTTTGTTGCACATTTTTTTAAAGCATAGGTTTGTCCAAACAGTGTTACAAAAACTGCTAAATAACTTAATGCCAAATATTTAAACCTTGCCATGACAAACACAGGAAACTGCTTTCACAAAGAGGAACAGTTACCACATGTTGAAACACACCAACGGTCTTTGTGTCCAACAGGAAGTTGACAAATACCTCTCCTTGAAATGTGACCATATGTCACAGTGAAAGTGAACAAACACTTGATCCAAACGTTATCTTGAGACTGGGAGCAGACAGGGCTTGGCGTCCGAACCTGATCTGATTGTTGTTGTTGCATCTCTTTGTATGGTACCTTAGTTATTCATATTTCTGCTGTCACTTTTTGAGAAAACCTGAACTTACAGTTGGGTAATGTCCACATTTTTTTCATACGTGTTATTTATTTATAACATTTTATGCACAAAATAAACACTCCAGCTATCACTACAACCTTCCGTCGGTGTCCCGCGATGTAAAAATATTCAATTTGTTTGATAAATCGATTAATTGGAAGGCATTTTTTAAGAGAAAATGTGTAGATGTCTTGCTTTTCTCTACTTTATCTCATTATAAACTCGAGAATTGACCAAAAAAAGCCACATTAGGACATCAAATTCTATTTTGCCAGATTGACATTGTTCGCCATTTTCTGTTTAGATCCAAACAATTAATCAATAACGGAAATATTTGTTAGTTGCCGCTTTAAATGTAGTCATAACGTGTCACAAAGCTGCTGTTTCTACACATTTCTTTTTACACTTGCAAAAGCCAGAGTGGGACAAAATGCAAACCAGACTTACATTTTCATGTCGTTACTTGAGATTTCATCAACGTATTGTTTTTTGGGGGCTCTCTGCAGCGCTGTCTGGTGACAAAAGGCCAGAGGAGCCAGAGGCAGCCCTCCCCCTTCCTCCCCTGGGTGAGGGGAGCGGGCAGAGAGCGGGTGTTGGAGAGGTGTGGGGGGTTGAATGGGACCAGCTAGTGACCTCAGGCAGAAGGAATGTCCCCGTTTGCTCAGTCGGCTCGCTCCCCTAGCAGCGCTGCACACAGTCATCAGCGCCGAGGCCTTTGTGTTCACCTTCCAGACCCCGAACCAAGAGCAGAGGCCACAGACGAGCACACAGCAACACCTCCCCAAAACCTCAATGCTCTGCAAAGTTTTCAAGACTCTTAAGAGCATCCTGCTTTAACAGGCTGAAACAGAACATTTTTCACTATTTACTGACATGGTACTGACCCAACGATTACTGGAATAAATTAAGTAGCATTCCACTTTATGCAGAAGCGTTTTAAATTGTGAGGTTTTGCACAAAGCACTGCTTTGATAGCCGATTTTTAACCAGGCACTTTCTCAATCCTCCATGCCAGAGAAAGCAGGACATTTTTCATTATTTTCGGACATTTTACTGACCATACAATTGAAAGAATAATCCAGGAAGCATGCCACTGTCTTTGCAAAAGCATTTTTTAAAGATTGCACTGTTTTGATATAGACTTGCTGTTGTCAAACCATTAGTTCAATGTGCGATAAAAATAAAGATGTCTTCACAATTTCAAAGTTGCACGGGGGTTGGTAATGAATCACTTTGTTGGTGAAGTACTGATGTGTCACATTGTTTCTACAGAAGTCACCTTACCTCCCTTCCTCAAACTGCATGATTTATGATAGTGGAATTAGACATAGGATCTGCAATCTGTATTAAAAGCTCCCATTTTAGTGCCTAGTTGGATTTTGAATCAGCACTGCAAAATGACTAGGAGCTTTTTATAGATTTTTAGATCCAGCACCTGCAGTTGTTTTTATCCTGCAGCCAGTTTGTCCTCAATATGATGGAGGACCCTGCAAAGTTTTGAAGTCGGTGTCTCTTAAGTGTCGCTATTCTCTTTGCTCCACGCTACCAAAATGCTAATTGCTGCTCAGTCTCAAAGTCTTAAAAGTCTCACCTATTGTGTGCACGGCATTCCTCGGCCACTGCAGCCGTTTATGTGGGTGTTAATGTATTGCCATCTCCCGGCGTTGTGACACCGTGTTTGTGCGTGAAATACAGCGATTGCATAAATTTCAGCAGTATTGGGGGGGGGGGCATGTCTTTTTGGGACATCCATAAAATCAATGGTGGCTCGGGGGACGACAATTAAATCTGACTAATCCAGCAGATTTATGAGATCCCTGCGCTTCGTCTGCCAGACTCGGGTGAAGTCATCGCGCTGCCAGAGAGACACTGCTGCTGCTAAATGAATTTGAATGGGCGAGCTGTGAGGGGTGCATGGCGGGGGGGCTGCAGAAGCCAGGGCTGCTGCAGAATTTCCTTTTTAGATTGGATTCAGACTTGGATTCTGATGAATGAAGGCTCACCCGGAGGAATTCAGCCCTCATGCACGGAGCTGGAAGCTACACCCGCTGTGGTGTGTTGCTGTGCATGTGTTTGCAAGGCCTAGGACTGCGAGTAGTGATTGCTTTCATGACATTTTAGACCACCAAAGTGAAGTAGAAGTTGCCAAAAAAAAAACTATTATTTGACACGATGATGGATGCCAATGGTAGCTGCAAAGGTTTGCTGTTGTGTGTTCATGCTGATCAAATAGAAATGCATGAATCGGTCTCTATTGGGTGTTAATGCGTGTGTCAAAGTTAGGGACATCCTCCCTGCAGCCTGCCATTGTTGGTCTGTCTGTGCACGGTGCACAATGGTGGGGAAGGGGAGAGGGGGAAGGTTTGGAAAGCAGCCTGCTGTATTGATTGTGTATTTGTGAATGGATTCCTGTTGGGACCAAAGGTTAGAGTATGAACGACAGGATGTTGCATTGCATACGTGAAGCCATCTGCTCTATGCTGACCTGCTGCTGTGGGGATTAGGGAGAGGTATACAGTATGCATTTTGACTGAGAGTGACAGAAGTTGTGTGCTTTGTATGACATTTATCTCTCTGGTTTTGCCTTTAATATGCTGCAAAGCCTCCACTCAGGAAGTCTTACTCTTAATCAATCGTCACGTCTCTGCAAAATAATTGGGTCTAGATGCTCGGTGACTCAGCAACTAGGCTTTGAATTAATCCTGAATAAAATCACCTTCAAAAATGTGAGTTTTGTTCATAGTATATTCATAGTTTCTTTTGAGGTTTTAGAATGAATCTTTGAATGGTTTTGTCATATTTTAAAACGTCCTCAGCCTTAAAAGGCCTTTTTAAAAAGAAATAGGATTAACTTTCTTTAGTGAATATAACTCATCCGTTCCAATAAATACAGGAACATGCTTCCCTTTGTGTGCTTCAAACTGGAGATCACTGTTTTGAAAGCTGTGATAAGTTGTTTTTGAAGACTTAAACTACACCAAAAAGTAAAGACAGTTGAATATTTTTAGAGATAAAAACATTTTGTCTCACTCTTCCTGAAAGTGTAAAAACTGCGTCTAAATTTCAGCATAAATTCCCTTATAAAGTGGCATAAAAAAAGCCTTTGAAGTCCTGAATCTAATTATTCTTAGGCTTTTTTGTATCTGCTGCAGCATATTATGTCTAAACTCTTCTTGAATATGTAGATTTAATTTGTTGTCTTCCCTTCCAGGTCGGAGGCTTCGAGGGAAAGCCTTCTACAACGTCAACGGGAAGGTGTATTGTGAGGAAGATTTCCTGGTAAGTGTTCCTCCTGATTATTGATTTGGAGTTCACGGTGGGGGGACAGAGGGCTTAGGGATCAGGATTTCAGGCTGCGCCCCGGCAGAGGAAACTGACATAATGGCAGCTATAATTAGGAGTTTAGCACCACCCCTCCAATTCACACTAATTTCCCCCAAAATTTCCCCAAGGAGCTCAATTACCCCTCAAGCTGCTGCCCGGCTCTTACAGGACGACAGCTGGAGCTCCTCGTCCGTCTGCTGCGGCTTTACAGGGCTCTCACGGTGCCTTCATGGGCTGCAGAAAATATAGCTTGTTGTACGATGTATGGAGACGACCTTGAGCGTTTTTAAGTATTTCAATGACTTATCTTTCACAGCTCAGGGGTGGGAACTACTTTTTCAACATTTGTGTTTAAGCTGAATGAGTGAGTGTTGTTACTTGTATCATAAATATAGATAAATTGCTGTTATTTTGCACTTTTATTTTGGAAAACACTCTAAAAACTGTATTGGAAGTATGTTGATTGATGAAGAAAGGCTATATAACTCTCTTTTTTGAATGTATTTAAGTGCCATTTCTATTAATATGTCCCAAAAGTCAATTTCATTAAGGATTTTGGGTGTGTGGCTTTACTTTAAATGATCAATACTTTATTTTGACATGATACTTTAATATGTGTTCATATTCCAATTCCAATATCTGCATTTCTTAAGGAATTTAAAGCTAATTTCTCTTATTTTTCTATTATGCGATCTTATTATTGATGGATCAGTGGCATCAAAGCGTCTCTAAACCCCACTAATATCTTCAATTGCATTTATTTCTGGGACTTAATATCCTCCCTGTGACGGGCACAAAGAATATCTTTAATTTATGAACTCAATAACTGATGCAAATGATACAGATTAGATTTGCAGCTGGGTGCGATGCTGTTATTTGAATATAATGTGACAGAGATCGATGTCCAAACACTGAGGAAGTAGCATAACAAAGTTTCCTTTCACACGATCGAGCTTCATCATCCGGTGTCGATACTTTCTGTTCATCAGAAGCTTCCCCTCAGATTGAACCTGATGGGGAAGCACTTCCTGTTTTTGCACCATCAGTGCTTATTTGATGCTGGAGGCCGATGATGAAACTAATCTTCTTCCTCCGCCGCGATGAAGCTAAGCCTCAACTAGTCTGGTCCGGGGTGGGGGGTGACATATGGTAGATTGGCCCATCACCACCTCCACCTGGTAGCCATGTCTCCTCCGCCTGCCCCCGAGTCATCAGGTCGTGACCCTGAAGGCTTTTGAGCTGCAGATGGTCACCTTCATAAGCACTTCCTGCACTCCGGATTCAACAGAAATGTATCATTCAGATATAAATGATCACCCCGGGTTATATATTACCAAAAACGGTAAACACATCTTGATAGAATGACGTAATACTATATCTATGCACCTCATTTATCCAGCACCCATATAGGTTTGTTTGTAAGAGCGTATCCTAAAACAAGTTTAAATGGAATATGATGGAGGGCTCTGCAAAAAAGCTGAACAATCATAGGTATTGAAACATACGTTAGATTAGGCGCCACGCTCAGAGATGCCTGATGTCAGCGGAGAGACAAAAAGTCCTGAAAGAACTCCTTCTCATGTTCATGTAAAGAGCGCAGCAGCACCCTCTATAGATCAGTCCTGTTCTGAATCAGGGGTGAAGCAGCCAGTGGTGGAGGAAGCATACACGCTATTAAATATCAGAAAGCTAAGCACAATCCCCTGCTGACAATAATAACTCCTGTGTGTTTTCTTCCAGTACTCTGGTTTCCAGCAGACGGCGGAGAAGTGTTTTGTGTGCGGCCACCTCATCATGGAGATGGTAAGAACTTCATCAGACAGGAAATGTAAAGAAAAGACTGAATGTCTTATACTTCCAGTTGTCCAGTCTTCTTCAGGCACTATTTGGTTTATGATTAGCAAATGAACTGGGACGTTTTCGCTGCTTTAATCTAGACTTAAAGAAACCCCTTTAATGGCGTGTCATTGTGTGTAACTGCATGAAGTCTATGGCTTTACTCCAATGTCTTACCGTTGTGTTTTTTCTTATTGTGTGTGTGTGTGTGTGTGTGTGTAGATCCTCCAGGCACTGGGCAAGTCGTACCACCCGGGCTGTTTCCGCTGTGTGGTTTGTAAAGAGGGTTTGGATGGAGTGCCTTTCACCGTGGACGTTGAGAACAACATCTACTGTGTCAAAGACTACCACACGTAAGAAGAGCAGTTTTACTCTGCACAAAAAAATCCCGTCTTCACTACATGGAGACTTTCTTTCAAGTCTGTGATTTTCTCGTGTCTCTTTTATGACAGGGTATTTGCTCCCAAGTGTGCCTCCTGCAACCAGCCCATCCTCCCAGCACAGGTAATGCACAGTTTACCTTGCATACTATTTCACATTTGCTCTGGTTTTACACCTGCTGAAGGTTTTGGATTTTGTCCCCAGATCAGAAGCACATCAGAACAGAGATTATGGATATCTAGGAAGTCGAATAGCTTGACGTGTCGTTATCTGAAATCACCCTTTTCGAAAAAGTAAAGGCAATGATTGCTTGCCCACGTCTCTCCAACCATTCGTCCTTAAAATGAGTTTCTTCTTCTTCCTTTTTGAAAGAAAAGATGGCGCACAATTTGGATTGGTAGCTTCTTATGGACTGGGATTTTTAAGGGAAGTGTTTGGCGGTGGTCTTTTCCATTTGGTCTTTTTTTTCTAGCATGTGTTTTGGCTTTGGAGACCAGACTGAAATGTTTAGGATTGTTCCTCATCACTGCATACCCCTGAAACACTGAGCAACCTACCAGGGTTACAGTCATTGGAGAAAATGTAAAGAAATACATAAAAGTTGAAGTGTCTAAATGAACAGCCAAATAAAACCGGGTACAGCCCAACTGTTTATAAAACATACACCGTGTGTATATTCAGAGCATTTATTGGTGTAAACCTGCTTGTGTAGGACCATAATTTTTTCAGGTCTCTATGAATGTCTGCTAAATGAAATGTAATCTCTATAATGAGACCTGACTGACTGTGTGTTTGTGCAAACAGGGCTCCGAGGAAACCATTCGAGTCGTTTCCATGGACAAGGACTACCATGTGGATTGTTACCACTGCGAGGTGAGACGTTCACACACACACACACGTACACACACACAGAATCACACACAGGGGGGTATGAGTAAGAGTCTAGCATGGATGAGTTCAGACTACAGGCAATTCTTTATCGCTGTGTGTGTGATTCAACATTTCAGGCTGTTGTGAATAGCACAGAAAATATTTACATGCACAGTTCACACTGAGTCTCTCTCTCTCACACACACACACACACACACACACACACACACACACGGAAACGTGCTCTCACATGCACATCAGACCCAGTGAACCTGAGTAAAACCTGCAAATCGTGGGATGAGACCAGGCTGTTTTTCTCCAGTGTGCATGAATCACCGCTGCAGCCGCTCTTTGAATGAATGAGACACACACACACACACACACACACACACACACACACACACACACACACAGACGACACACGCAGACAGCTACCAACCCAAGGTTACAGATCAACGTTGTGACTCATTGACGAAGCACATTCCTGCGCTGAGCTCTGAACTCAGCTGGGGACGTGTTGCTCAAACCAGCCTTGCGAAATCCCCGTCATCAGCCAATCACATGTTCAGATATGACAGATGAACATTTCACGCCACGCTTCAGCGGTTCTGCATTTTATTTTCCTGAATCATAAACACTGAATACAGATCTCTGTCCTCATGAGCAGGAGAACAGTTTCCTCTGAATGTCTGACAGTTCACCTCATAGAAAATGCATCAGATCATTATGTAAGCTGTGGGTAATGATTCAGAGATGTGGAGGGGGGGGGGGGGCTCGTTGATAGAGGAAGGGTAAAGTCCAGAGCTGAATCATCCAGAAGAAGTTTTACATTTTCACACATTTTTAAGATGCTAATCCAGGCTCTGAGGAACCATAGCAGCAGAGGGTTTGTCCCCCTCCAGTTCATGGTCTCATTTTTGCTGTGCAGAATTCCTCCACAGGTTCACTGTATTCATAAATGCATCAATACAGATATTTAAAAGAAAGAAAGGATAATTAAATCTGTTATTTTCAGGACTTTTGAGCTCTCTAAGGGCACTTTTGCAACCGGACATATAGTATGTTTTAATATAAACCCTGGTGCAGTTTGTCTGAGCCTCTGAAGACACAGTAATGATACTCTGGTGCGGAAATGGAAATGGAGGATTGGAATTGTGTGGACCAAAACAACAGTCTGAGACATCTTCGTTCCTATTGTAATGCCTAGTTTATTCAAGTAATGCAAAACAACTTGTGAGCTACTACTACCGTCTGTTCGTACATTGAAGGCCAACATGGTTTTGAGACCTCGCCAAACACTAGAAACAAACAAACTTCCCAAATATAGAACGTATCCCTTGTGGAATAACAAAGCACACGCTCATCTATATTAAAGGTCCCCTGTTATCCAAAATGCACATTCTAATGTCTTTTATACATAAATATGTGTCCCCGGTGTAAGGAGACTCACAAAGTGTCAGAAAATACAACCCTCTCTCTTTTCCTCCTTACCCACATCTCTAAAAACGGGGGGTACAAACGAGCTGATCCAGATTTTCTTTCGGTTATGACGTCATATCAGAAATGTGGGCTGGCTTTACGTTGAACTCCTGGCAACGTCCCCCCCACGTGACACGTCCCAACCTATCGTCTGCAATATACAGTCCCGAGCTCAATCCCCTCCGCAGCACCTCTGTGTCTCTGTGCAGGATGTCTGCAGGAGGGACTTAGAGTTGTTGTTTATAATACATAATGTCTCTGTTCTAGAGGTAAACACTGAGCAGTGTTTCAGAAATAATGCTGGATGTGGTTTGGAACATAATATGGGGTTTAATCACGGCAGCGATTAGTTGGGTTGCTCCGTTAGAAACTTCTCTCTTCAGACAGAGAGATCATGATGCTCCAAAGGGGCGTGGCCAGCTTCAGTTCAAAGGCCAGCTTGAGGTCCAAAGGGGCGTGTCCAGCTTCAGGTCCGCTCAAATTTAAAGCGACAGTCACAGAATCAGCACTTCAGGGATAGGGGTGAAATAGAGGGGGAGGAGGGATGCTGCAATGGTGACCTGTATGATATTTTGAGCACATCACTTCACAGACAAGTTTTGTATAGATATTGTCCTAAAATATATTGTTGAATATAGCCTGGGGAGACCTTAAGTTATTGATCGTGTCTCTGTCTTCGCCCCCCTCCCTCAGGACTGTGGTCTGCAGCTGAACGACGAGGAGGGGCACCGCTGTTACCCTCTGGAAGCCCACCTGCTGTGCCACGGCTGCCACATCCACCGACTGCAGTCACCAGTCCCGGCCCACCTCCCCCCCAGCTACCCGCTTCACGTCACCGAGCTGTGAGGGGGAGGAGGGGAGGGAGGGCTGCGACCACGCCCTGCCTCCCAGGTGATCCGAAACTGCAGGGAAAAATGAGCTCCTGCCCCCCCCTCTCCGAAATCTGCTGTGTGGCTGCCCGGGCTTCTGTCCCCCTGCTGTCACGGGCTGGGAAAAAAAGTGTCCTCCCCCCCCCTCCTCATTTCCTCCCCCCTAACCCTGGAACACGCCAGCTCACCCAGAGGCCCCCGGTGACGTCAGGCAGTGACCCCCGCACATTCATCAAAGGGATTTGGACGCAAACTGGTCTCTCCCTCCCAACGTTTTTTATTCCGCTGATGTTCTGGGAGGCCACATTCCCGTACTGGCGGACGGGAAGGGACCCCAGGGTGGGATTTCTGTGCCTTCAGTACGGGTTCCCCCCCTCCCCCCCGTGCAACACTGACATGGAGTCCTGCTACAGGCTATGCAAAGGACACCGAGCAGCGTCACGACACGAGACCACAGAGGTAGCAGCCCAGAGGAACGACTGACGTTCCACGTAGACCTCGAGAGATTCACAAGCAGTGTCTTAATTATATTACGACAGGAAGAGAAACGTTTTAGATGCACATAGGATGTCTTTTATAAATGAATATATATTTTGCAGATGTTTTCCACATACGATCATAGATGTAGACTCTCCTTTTTCCTCTCTGTTGCTGATTCAGATTCAGAAGTCTGAGGATCTTTGTTTCATTTCTCCTGCAGGACATAAAACCTTCTCATGTCTGTGAGTGGGTTTTACAGATCCACTGGTTATGTTGGAGCAGATGTGGCACAAAAAGCATTTGCCTTGAATTATTTTTACTCCACTTTGAGTACCAAATACTACATTCCTGCCACATATATTTGTTGTGCATACCCTACATTTCAGAGCCTAAAAAGTCAATTAAAACACATTATTAAGACTGTTTAACCGGATAGATGTTGTTTATATATAGTCTGACCTGGTTAGCATCTGCTTCTCATGACCCCAAATTAAACAGAATATTTTTCGCTCACACACAAAAAGGAACAATGCATTCACGTAGATTATCGTTACACTTTTTTCAGACTTGCTCCTTCTGACCTCCTCTTAAAGTCAGCCACTTTTTTGCCAAGTTATCACACAGAGCTGTAAGATTAAGATTTAAGCTTAATCGTAAAATCTGAGAGCTTAGCTAGAAATGGGTCTTTAAATACGGGGGTTAGGCCCTGTGGTGGCGGAGCACTAAAGGACACAACATGTACTGTAGCTGCACCAAGATCTGGACTAAGAAATATTCTCTATTTATACTTTTATAATATGCATCATTTTCCAATCCTACTGTCAAAAGATCAGCTCTTTTGGAAATACTACGTTCCATGTAGTACTCAAAGAGGAATACAAATACTTTAATGATACTGCAAATACCTTTTGCTCCAGGTGTGTTCAGGACACTGTCTCCGGGTTTGTTTTTCCAGACACTGTTTTTTTTGCCATGTGAGCACTGAGACGAGGAACCTCCACTTGTCCGCATGCCTTAAGACAGAGTGTGTGTGTGTGTGTGTGTGTGTGTGTGTGTGTGTGTGTGTGTGTGTGTGTGTGTGTGTGTGTGTGTGTGTGTGTGTGTGTGTGTGTGTGTGTGTGTGTGTGTGTGTGTGTGTGTGTGTGTGTGTGTGTGTGTGTGTGTGTGTGTGTGTGTGTGTGTGTGTGTGTGTGTGTGTGTGTGTGTGTGTGTGTGTGTGATTCCCCTGCAGTCTGCTGTTGAGTTTGTGAGAGGACTACTCTTAAAGAATGTGGAGCTGCTGGTTCACCCGCGTTTTAAGGGGACATCCTCCCATATTTCCCTTGGTGTGTGTGTGTGTGTGTGTGTGGTGGCAGGCCATTGCACATGCACCTCACAGTGTTTGCAGCATCCAGCACACGACCTTCTCCCAGATGTTTTTGTGTAATTCTCGGTGTTTGTTTGAACTTGACACCGCGTTGTGTTTCAGTAGCTGGTGTGTGTATATTATTCTCGGACTGCCACCTGTCTGGTATTCAAACAATCACCAGATATCAGAAGCAAACACTGGCTCTTAATTATTATTATTATTATTAATATTATTATTATTAATATTATTATTACTGTACACGCAGGTCTGAATAAATACTACTGAATGTGTGAGAAACAGAGACTGAAGCAGAGGCTGGAGGCAGGGCGTGCTTTCTGGTGAGATTCATACGAATGTAATAATGATTAGTGTTGTATATTTGTAAAAGCAGAAGAGAAAAATGACTGCATATGTGAGACATTCCCTTTTTATTAACCTCAATTTTGTATAAGGGTCAAGTAATGTGTGCTATACTTGAAGAGAGAGGCATTGTTTCTGCACAATATCAACCCCGAGAAAAACGTAACAAGATCAACCCTTTAATTCACCTTTTTTTTAAAAGTACTACTTCTGTTTATTTTTGCATAGCACACAGCTAGTTACCCTGTACATAAAGAGGCTAGTTTTTTATTTTTCTGTCACTTGGAAAATATCTTTCTCCTACTGGTAGTTCCAACAAGCACATCTGTCACATCTGTTGTATTGCTTTTTGTTTTACCTAGATGGTTCATAAAAAAAAAAAAAAGGAAACTAGATCTATTTATCTAAACATGGAAAAAGTCTAAAGTTATTTAATGTATTAAAAATCAGGACGTATCATTTAACTGTAGATGACATAATCTGCTTTTTCAATAAAGTGGTTTTGTAGCTAACTGCAAAATAACATCTGTTTTCTCCTCTTTTCTTTCGTCATGTTTAAGATATTCAAGATTCAAATGTTTATTGTAAATGGACTGTACTTATACAGCTCTTCATCAGGTCTTTACGACCCCTCAAAGCACTTCAGATACTACAAATCAATCACTCATTCATACAGAGCAGCACCACTTGCTCTAGGGAAGTTAACACACTCACACACCGTTGGCAATTGGGAGCAACTCAGGCTTCAGTGTCTCTCCCAAGGATACATCCACATGTTGACTGCCCACTGAGTCTGGTGGTTTTGGTCCTGATGTTGCGGTACCGCCTGCTAGACGGCAGCAGACGGAGCAGTTGGTTGCCGGTATGATGGGGGTCTTTTATAATCTTCCTGAGCTGCTTGGAGCAGAGGTCCTCCATGGATGGCAGCTCCGTCCTGGTGATGTGCAATATCAAAATCCTGAAAAGGTTTTATTATAAAGAGTTTGCTTCAGATACATTTCCTTATGATTGCTTTTATTTTTAGAATTGTTTGACCCTCCTCATTTAATAATATCATGAAATGAAATATTATGAAACTTAAAAAAGGTGCCATAAATATGACTTTTCTGAACAACGTTTGCGGTAAGGCCTATACATTGAACTAAATCATCTTAAAACACTCTTTTAGGACAAAATGCAGTAAAAAAAACAGCTATTTATTGCATATTTTTAAAGATATATACAGATCTGATATGCTGGAAAATACCACCATTACAATCCCCGAACGTCCCAGCTGTGTGCATCACTTTTCATCGTCCCCGTTACCGTTGCGTTTTGAGCTTCTTGCAGCGTATTTGGTTTGCAGTGCTTTGTTTATGCAGTAGTAGTAAATGATTAATAAGCATTGAAACTTGTGCTGCAGTTAGAGTTTCCAACACTGAAACTGAGCCAAAGCGATCATAAAATAATGTCAGAGTTTAATGGTGGGGAGAGGAATGTGCAACAACCACATGTTCAGTGAGAGGGTTTCCCACGTTTGGGATGAAGCCTTTCCACTGCATCATCACCCTGTCAAACGCTCTTGTACTTCCTTGAGTTGCACTTATGTATTCCACCCTAGCTTTTAATGCATTCTGCTCACACCTGTCTCTAATATAATCATCCAGAGATCAATAACTTTAGGCTTTATCGCCACGTTTGTACCATACTTCATTACGTTGTGTGAGGCTTCCGAACATTGTCATCTCTTGATTCAAATCTCCGACCTCAAGACCCCTCATTGATAACAACAAAAACTCCCACTATGCATCATTAGCAACATGTCCACAGTTAGTAAAATACTGATGTGTAATTACAGCCATGCACGCAACGCTGTTTTCCGTCTTGTGGGTAACTCAGCCTTCCGGGACCCAGCCGACACTCAGATGATCGGATAAGCTGGAAAAACACGACCATCAGAAACAATTTGTACAAAACATTGAACTACAAATGTGTGTTTGTGAGGACATGATGGTTTGAGAAGATAGAGAGTGGCTCAGTCCCCTTGGTACTGACCCTTTTAGTAAATAACTTCAGTACATAAACATCCCTGGAAAGACCATACAGGGAGGATGTAGTGATGTTGATAAGCTCTTTCAGTTACAATATCACAAACCAAAGTGAACCATGAACCTCAGTAAATTACTAAATGCTTTCGAGATGCAGAAATGGTTTTAATAAGAGAATAGTTTGGTAGAAACCTTCAGATTTGTGCAACTTTATTTACAGTAGCAAGGTTGTTAAATAGAAGTAACTCAACTAAAAATCTGCTCATGTTTATTCAATCTTCTGAATCAGAAACACTCACACTAGCAAACAAAATGACTAAATAAAGACTACATGACCACAAACAAACACAACATTTCCACAAACAGACTCCAAATGACACAAAGAGACACAATACTGACAAAAAGGAAACACAAAATGCCCAGAAATAGACACAAAATGACCCTGAAAAGACTGAGAATGAGTATGAAGAGACACTACACGATCATAAAAATAAGAAAAATGAGCAAAATACAAACAAAATGACTGATCAGGATCAGGAAGAGACATACAAATGGCCACTAAGACACAAAAATGACCACGAAGAAAACACAACATTTCCACAAACAGACTCAAAATGACCCAAAGAGACACAAAACTGACAACAAGGAAACACAAAATGCCCAGAAATAGACACACAATGGCCACAAAGAGACAAAAAAAGGACCCAAAGCAACACAGAATGAGCATAAAGAGACACAACACGACCATAAAAATAACAAAAATGACAGAAAGACACAGAATTACCAAAACATCCCCACAACACTATCAGGAAGAGACAAACAAATGGCCACAAAGACACAATAACACAAAATGACCATTAGCACATAACATGACTACAAATAGACACACAACTGACAACAAAGAAACCCAAAATGACCAAAATGAGCCTTGAAATGAAACAAAAAGACACAAAATGAGGATATAAAGAAACAACACAAACACGAAGAGACACAATATGGCCCAAAGAACCACACATGACCACAATGCAACAGAAAATGACCACAAATAATTACAAATGACACAAAACATGGCATTCTTGATAACTAAAAAACTGTGAAAACAGGGACAGATTTTATTTACATCAGGAAGAGGACAGGGTGTCGGTAACCAAAGATCCAGAGAGAATGAGGTAATCCTGCAGAGAGCATATTTTCACTCATTTCCTGGCAGCGGAGGGACTCGCTGCTCTGGAGGGAAGGTGTTTCTTTTGTGCCGTGTAACAGAGCTCACCTCACAGTCCATCCCCTGGGGCTCCACTACCTCCACACACACACACACACAGCTCCCTGAGTCACAGGGTGGACCCTCACACACATAAAGGGCGCTTTGTGCCCCGACTCATGGAGCTGACAACCAACACCGGAGCGCTGCTCACACTGAACTCCACTGTTAGCTACAGGACGGCTCAGGGCTTTCATGTTCACCCACTCAAAATGTAGAAACATCTCCAAGTATCCGAGCAGAAATACAGCGGTGCATACTATCGACTCAAAGGGTGTGTGTGTGTGTTTTCATCCATACTGAAAAAACCAAGCAGGTTTTGATAGAGTAGCTTCTATCCTGGGAAAACCACATTGAATGTATCTGTAAGAAAAACTTTCTCAGGGCCAGAAGACAAATTCCTCTCCTGTTTTCTTACGTCTGTGATGGTGAGTGTTCTACAATACTGCAATACTACATGGTATACGTGTTTGTCCGTCACTTTCAAGTGAAGAAAATACCGTTTCCCCCCTTTGAGAAACTCTATGAATCTACAGTAGCTCCCATAATACATGCAGGCGGGCCAATGGAATTGTTTCTTCAGTCAGACTGAAGTTCTCCTCCGTGCATCAGTGCATCCTAAATTGAAGTTAAATCCCAGGATGTGCGTTAAGAGTCTTGAACAGTGGTTGTTATTTATGATATGTATAAGTTTCCTTTTATCCTGTTTTAATTATTTTTGTTTGTTGATATTGCAAATGGAAGCATACCGTACCATAATGTATCGTATCGTAGAGTATCATATCGTAGAGTATCATATCATAGAGTATTGTATCGTAGAGTATTGTATCGTAGAGTAGAGTAGAGTATCATAGAGTATTGTATCGTAGAGTATCGCAACATTGAGTATCGTATCGTAGAGTATCGTATCGTAGAGTATCGTATCGTAGAGTATCATATCATAGAGTATTGTATCGTAGAGTATCGCAACATTGAGTATCATATCGTAGAGTATCGTATCGTAGAGTATCGCATCGATTCGCATCGTAGAGTATCGTATCGTATTGTAGAGTATCGTATCGTAGAGTATCATAACGTTGAGTACTGTTGAGTATCGTATCGTAGAGTATTGTATCGTATCATATCGATTCACAACGTAGAGTATCGTGTTGTATTGTAGAGTATTGTATCGTAGAGTATCGTATCGTATTGTAGAGTATCGTATCATAGAGTATCGTATCATAGAGTATCGTATCGTAGAGTATTGTATTGTAGAGTAGTGTATCGTAGAGTATCGTATCGTAGAGTATCGTATCGTAGAGTATCGTATTGTAGAGTATCCTATTGTAGAGTATCGTATCATAGAGTATCGTATCGTATCGTATCGCATCGATTTGCATCGTATCGTAGAGTATCGTATCATATCATAGAGTATCGTATCATATCATAGAGTATCGTATCATATCATATCGTATCATATCATATCGTATCGTATCATAGAGTATCGTATCGTAGAGTATCGTATCATATCGTAGGGTATCATATGTTTTAAATGCTCAGTTTTATCTTCAGTGCAGGAACATGTGAGACTGCACTTTTGTTCTCAGTAGTTACATATAGTGGGTAAATGAGGATCAGTATTAAAGCAATAATAAATTCTAACAGGTCAAAGATGAGCATAACTCATTATATATTTGTGTAGAGACTATTTTGATCGTGGCCTTTATGTAAGAGAAATTTGAATAGGGGAAAAAGCATTTGCTGCTTTTCCTTCATTTCTTAAAGCCTATGAACTGTGAGCCTCTCAACCGAGTATTTCCCGTCACTGAAGAGAGAAGATGGCTTGATTTTTTGCCCTCCTGGGGTTTGAGTCAGGCAGCAGCGGTAATTTAACAAGCGAGCGGTAAAGAAATGTGCTTTCTGCTTCCACTGAAACCCACCCACTCACCTGCAGGATCTCCAGAGAGACTGTGCCATGTTTCTGCTTCTTAATGAGAGAACTCACAGAGGGGCCTCATTAATGACTTTAATAGCTGCTATTATTCATATATTTCTATTCAAACAGTGCTTTAAATTACTCAAGAGTCCTGGGTTGCAATCCCAAGAGGGAGATTCCACTGTAATGCTACAACGTTATGTGCATTGATGTTGTGTTGACTGTGGACAACACCGGCCTCAAGCACATATTAAATGCAGCTAATGATGCATTGTGGGAGTTATAGGAGACTAAAATCTGAGATAAGGGAGTTGCTTAAGACTTACATCCATCAGGTGGCATGAAACTCAACTGCAAAGCAATGTTTCTGGAAGTGTCAATAAGCCACACTAGCTAGCACGTTAGCCAGCACTGCTCTACTAAGGGATGATATGTGCAGGGCGGGGGGCAACAGGTGTGCAATCTGTCACACGAGAGGGAGAGCATTAAAGCGTTAAGCCGTTAACGGAGAGATAACTTCCTAAAAGGCCACTTATGAGTATCTGTATTTAGCAGTCAAGTTATGCCTTTATGGGTCGGGGTGAGTCTACATTTGCCTCACAGCTTTGGTTGAGTTGAGGAGAATGAAGAAAACTAAAAAAATAAGATGCATTTCTGTAGATGAAATGAACCGAATGAAAGGAGTTGAACTAGCACAATCCTAAAGATTCAAATACAGCCTCCGATTTGCCACCCATGTCTGACTTTTCAATTCTAATCCAGCATGCTTTTTGCAATATAACGTTGCTCTTGATCACAGAAATATGGGAGGATTATGCCCAGAAACAATGGTCCTCTCCTAGGAGTGAGACATAATGACTTTAGAGTAGTTTCTGTAGATGCTTTTTGTTTCTCTGTTGTCATTTCTTTGTTTTCTATGGTTATTTTGCACCTTTTTAATAATCATTTTGTTGTGTTTCTTCAGGGGAATGTGTGTCTTTGTAGTTATTTGGAGTCTCCTTGTTTTTCCTTGTAACACACTGCTGGATTTCCTTTCATCATGGAAGTGCATGGTTGTGCTTTCATCTCAGTAGAACTTTGACTTTTAAAATATATGCTACAGTTTGCTTATAATAGTTTGACTTTAATAAAGGATCTGAAAATGCATTTCGCCCCTTGAACAGACCAAACACTCGTGTCTGCTTGTCATACAATATGTGATTCAAGCAGAAAGACTCAGTTTAATAAAAATCTAAGAAACTAATGGTTATCAAAATGATTTATGTATCACTGCATCACAAGCAGAGGGTGAAATCAGAGTGGGAGTATTTATTTTTCTTTATTTTATATCTCACATTGGGATGCAGAAGTAGAGCCAGATGTCAGAAAGAAACCGCTAAATGTAAGGACAGTTTTTTTCAGATATGAATCCTGCAAATAGTTTATTTTTCTACCTAAACTTAGATGTTTTTCTCACTTGATATTCAGTTCTTCAGGGGGGTCAGCTCCCACTGTCACCATATGTTCACAAACGTGTGCAGAAACATGGGAAATATGATCTGAGATGTTTATCTTAGATTTTCACGATCAAGCATTGGGGTTCTGAAAAATGGGGATCTGAAGAAGCAGTTTTGTGGGGATGACATGAAGGGGTCAGCTTCTTATGCTGCAGCATGACGAGCTCTGCCCACATGCTCGAGTAAATCTTTATATAACTCCAGTAGTCGTGGGAAAAAATGAAGCTTTATGGCTATTTGTTTTTTACAGCCTGCAGGGTTCTATGTCACTGCTAATGGCAGCCTCGGTCGACAGAGGGGGACCATGCACTTGGTTTATTGGGAGATGTTTGTCATGTGTTTGCAGGGATAACCCTAGAGAATAATGTCCGCTGGAGGTTTTCCAGGGATTCGCTGATGGTCATGCACATTAAAAGCATTCCTGTGAAGTTCAACCGGCTGCGGACCTGCAGGCTTTGTTTTTTCAGACCTTGTTTACATGCAAAGGGATGCTGACCCCCTCAATCTGCTTTCCGGCGCCGTGGCTCATGATGAATACAAATGATGGAGAAAAATGCGTGGAGAACATGCCTCTCTGAAGATGTTTTTTTTTTTTTTTAAAACCTCCCAAACTGGGTCTGAAAAAGCCATGAACTTGGGGACTTGCACAGTCAAAACAAAAAAAAAAATGTGGCAGGAAGGGGGTGATGTTGCCATGGAAACTATTGCACTAGGGGCAGGTTGGGACCTCAATTGAGCCGAGACTGAGTGTGTGTGTGTGCGTGTGTGTGTGTGTGTGTGTGTGTGTGTGTGTGTGTGTGTGTGTGTGTGTGTGTGTGTGTGTGTGTGTGTGTGTGTGTGTGTGTGTGTGTGTGTGTGTGTGTGAGTGTGTGAGTGACAGGCCGGAGCAATAAAGCATGAAGAGGAATGTGAGGGTATGCGGAGCCATTGTTCTACAAACATCTCAGGAACGCACACGGAAACTCTTCTTCTACCGCAGCCCTCATCGCTTATTTACCTGAAGTTGTGTGTTTATTTGCACCTGATTTAAATGGATTAGAAGAGACTCATAGCTCAGCAGTGAGTCGATAGCAGTATCGGTTGAAGTGTAACCATGACTCAGCTGAGTTTACTGTAATAAGTGGAGCCCAAACTTTTTAAACTTGTTTTCTGTGACTGGATTTACTGAGAAATCACGAGTAAGAGGCTTTTTATGTATATTCCATATTCTATCCCATGCATAACATTGACAGTGCAGAACAAGTAATAAACTGTGCAATTATTATAACTATAACTATACATTTCAACACAATAACTTCAAGAAGTCGATGATTTTGATGAGTTTTGAGCCGATTACTTCTTGTTAATATTGCACCATGGATCAGTGGACTTTTTTTATTCTCATTTTTTATTTTAAACAATTGAAAGTAACATTTTAATAGGATTATATTCTGACTAATTCTGTGCTTTCCTCTCCCTGTTGCTTGGCAATTGTTTTATCAGCTACTTAGTTGTTTGATGCTTTGATAATGAATATTAATAGATTATTGTTTATTTGATATATTTTATAAAATTTAATAACACAATTAAAATGTAAATAAAAAAATACGAACATTTAAATAATAATCATAAAAATAAATAATAATAAATAAATAATTAAAAATAAAATACCTTTTATAATAAACAAATACAAATAAGATTGGAAAAAATAAAAATAGGATTTAGCTGTTTAGCAGTTTTTCACCAAACTAATTAAAATTCTCTGTAATAATTTAAAAAACATATTCAAAAATGTCTTTTGGACATAAAAACATCCTGGATAATTATAATTATGAGGGTTTTCTGCGCTCAGTCACTTTCTTCTGTATCCTGCTTCAGAGCCGGAGATAAGAAACGTTAGATATGAAGTATTGTTGCCTGGCAACAGCATTGAAACCCGGCAGTGTCTGGAGTCTGAAATATTTTTCTATTACTTTCTGTTTGTCCTCACACACACTCTGTAATTGGACCGGTATGAGGAGAGGGAAACATACTTTCTCACATGGAAGAGACGAAGGACATGGTGTCCCTCATATACCATCATTACATGTGATCCATCATGATAGAAACACACCATTACGCCTTTTGATTACCACTGGTGATTCTACCAGACGTAGGGTAGATAAATCAAACAATAAAAATAGAAATCAAATAAAAAATAGAGAAAAAAAAGATAAAGACTCAAAAGATTAAATAATAAAATAAATAGAATAAAATACGTTTCATTTTGACAGCACTTTTCTAAATATTTAATAGTGGAATAAAATGCCTTCTCAGCAGGTGCACGGTCAAACTGAGTCTACAGCCGTGAATGGTCACATAATGAATCAGTGACATTGAACCTTCAACATCATTTATAATAGTGATAAGGGACATTTTACTGCAGAAAGAGTACCTTTAATTTGGAGAATTTAAGGACATTTCGCTGATATTAAAGGATCTGAATAATACTTCCACCTCTGGCTGAAAATATGAACTTCGTGCCATTCATCAAACTTGTAATTTCGACCAAAAACAGCCTTGGTTAAAATAAATAAATGACAGAAAGCGAGATTTTATAATTTATTATGTAGCCAGCAGACAAAAAGAGGCTGAAACAAGCGTGGGAGTATTTCATTTTTTTAATCTCTCACATTGTGATTGCTGAATGAGAGCCAGATGTTGGTCAGTATGTTTATCTTCCTGTAAATTCAGGAGTGAAAGTGGAAATTGGATTTAACAGTCTACACAGATAGCTGAGTTGGAGGAGTCTGATTTGTTGAAATATCCCTGAAAACCTCTTGTCTAAAAACACTACTGTTTAAATATGGAGCATATTGTGTTTAACAATGTTTAAATGTAGTGCCAGTGTGTGGCCTTTAAATGCAGAGTGCTGTTTATTCCAGCTGTTTGCTTTGCTCTCTAAATGGATGCTGGCGTCGGGGGATTTGCGGGGAGATGGACTGACCTTTGACTCTTTGTGCTGCTGAATAACTGATAAGAGTACTGGGAGGCTGATTATCTCCCAGTGACAGAAAGAAAACTGGCTCTCTGATGCCATCTAGTGACAGGTTGCATGAAGAAAAGAGAGGCTGCAGGATTGTTTTTACAGCACATTTCTATTTGTCAGTGGTGGAAGAAGTACAAACATTTTTTTTAACTTAAGTCAAAGTAGTAATACCACAGTCTTAAAATACTTCATGAAAGTACAAGTGCTAAGTTGAAGATGTTACTTTGGTAAAATTATAGAAGCATTATCGGATAAAGCACACTACAGTGAAGGAAAACCCCCCCAAAAAGCAGAGTAGAGCCTCTTTAAAAGAGTAGTATCTTGTTTAAATAACTAAGAAATACATCACATCGAATTTAATGTTGTTGGAAAACATTTTGTATACTTTGAGTGCTGCTGATTGAATAGGTAGTATATATTTCATGTAAACACATCATGTTATTTATGCAAAACGTAAAATCCCTCTGACAAGTAATGAGGTATGAAGTAGAGAATAACTGGAAATATTGAAGTATTAGTACCCCAAAATTATACATAAGCAGAGGTAGGAGAAGTAATCAGATCTTGTACTTGCGTAAAAGTAGAAGTACTCAGATCTTGTACCTGAGTAAAAGTAGAAGTACTCAGGTCTTGTACTTGAGTAAAGTAGAAGTACTCAGGTCTTGTACTTGAGTAAAGTAGAAGTACTCAGGTCTTGTACTTGAGTAAAGTAGAAGTACTCAGGTCTTGTACTTGAGTAAAGTAGAAGTACCAGAGTGTAGGAATACTCTGTCACAGTAAAAGTATTCTAAATGTTCCTCCAGTGAAAGTAGAAAGTACTCTCATCTAAATGTACTTAAAGTAGCGACAGTAAAAGTAGTCATTGTTTGATTGGTCCATTTCAGAATAATATCTCTGATATGTTTTATAATGATTGATCATTAAAGTGTTCTCAGAGCTGGTAAAGGTGCAGCTAGTTTGAATGGCTTTGTATACTGCAGGGTAGCTGCTGGATTTACTCCAGGTGAACTAAAGTCTGATTTAAGGGTCATTATATTTACCATCATTAATCCAAATCTGCCTAGCAACTACAGGTACTAAATAAATGTAGTGGAGTAAAAGTACAAATGAAATGTGGTGCCCTTGAGCAAGGCACCGGACACCTCCAATCCCCCCCTCCCCATTGCTCCCCGGGCGCTGCACAATAGCTGCCCACTGCTCCTAGTACTAGGATGGGTTAAATGCAGAGGACCAATTTCACTGTGTGTGCTCTGCTGTGTGCATGTATGTGACAAATAAAGAGGGTTTCATCCTCCGATTCTATCTATCTTCTAATGGAAATACTCAAGTAAAGTACTAGTACCTCAAAATGTTGCTTCAGTACAGTACTTGAGTAAATGTATAGTTACTTCCCATCGCTGTGCTTATTAGAATAAATGTACCTGGTTATATTCCACAGCTGCTTATTATTGACTATATTTGATATTAAACACTGAAACAGACCTTCTGTAAAGATATTTATTGCATAAGCTTTATTTCCTGCAGCCGTGGAGAGAGCACAGTAACTCTGATGCTGAAGGCGTTTTCCCCTCGCAGCGGTGCGGAGACACACGTAGAAAACACAGCTCTGTGGACAGTCATTATACTCATGAGGAGTAACATACAGAGTGCCTCAGCTCGACTGCGTGGGAGTCTCCTGTTGATGCATGAGCTGATGTGATGGATAATGATGTGGAGTAAAGTGGAAGTTGTTTTTCAGGGGGGGGTCTCAGGCGAAGTTTTTCTTGAGGAAGTTGATGAGTCCGTTGGTGGAGGCGTCGTGGGACTGGACCTCTGTGGTGTCCTTGAGCTCTGCTTCAATCGTCTTGCAGAGCTGTTTGCCCAGTTCCACTCTAATGATGTGGGGGGGGGGGAGAAAGATAAGATAAGATGGGTTTAATGGTGAGGATAAAATACATGAAGGGCTTTAATCTGCAGCCTCATTAACGAGGTGAGGTTTTTGGATCATTTAGTAAATCATTTTTGTCCCAGTTTATTCAAATGCCCTTTTTACAGATGACTCAAATGTCTTCACAAACCATCAGACTCAGGAAGTGAAAAGGAAGGCTGACTTATTTAGTATCTTTGGAAACTTTGGAAACTACACACAAGTTTGGAGTACAGTCAATGAAATACCAGCAGTAGTTTATCAGCTGTAATGTGTGTGTGTAGTAAAAACTGTCTCACCCCCACTGGTCAAAACTGTTGATCTCCCACATCACACCCTGGATGAAGATCTTGTGCTCATACATCGCTGCAAAACAGTTAAAATCATTGTGAGAGTAGAACAACATAGTAATGTAAAGAGCTGTACACATTATACTACAATATAACTGTCAACACACTTTGTGTTTCTGTGCCATTACCATGAGGGCTTTAATGTGTATGGGTCTCATGGTTCTCACCTATCAGGGCTCCCAGTGTGTACGGGCTCAGCTTCTTGAAGATGATGGAGTTGGTCGGCCTGTTTCCTTGGAATACCTGCGCAAAACAAGGAGAAAATATTTAAATATACTTGCCATTTCAGTTCACCTCAGAATTAGATCCTGTATTCTTATAACTTTTTAAATATCAACGTTTGTTCACAGTCACTGGGGGGCAGTATTCCTCATATTGCTCTAGAGTTAGTCAGGCGAACACGACATTATTGCATCCCTTCAGTTTGTTTACGCAGAAATATATTTATTGTTATGCTCGGTCTTCAAAGTTTCAACACTTTAGATTTACTTTGTGAGGCAGGATTTTCTCCAGATCTTCTCCACTCAGGCCGCCGGCCTCCAGCTCCTTCCTGGCCTCCTCCGTGGTCTTCCCTTTCATCAGAGCTTCAGTCTGAGCCAGGAAGTTCGCCAGAAGGATCTACACACACACACACACACACACACACACACACACACACACACACACACACACACACACACACACACACACACACACACACACACACACACACACATTCAGATGAAGTTCAGGACAGTGTGTGTTTACAACCATGTTCTCGGTGATGCACTCTCATGTTTCTCAAATATTCCTCTATCTTATTCAAATCACACTGGTAAGGGGTTAGAGCTCTGTGGAGGAGTAAAGTATGTATTCCCTAGGTGTTCCAGGTCATTAATACACACACTTACTGCACACCACTGCACCGTTTAGCAGTCTGTGAGATAATTTAGCGAATGTAGCAAACATTCCAACATTAAAGATCCCCATCTAAACACGTATACTATATTAAAGAAGGTTAGGGACTTCATTAAGTCAGTGTACAAACGCTTGGCCGCTACTGGTCTCCACATGCATGAACCATTCTTGTTATACCTTGTGGTGCAAGTTTTCCCTGATGGGATGCTGTGACTGAGCTGGGATCAGGAAGTCAGAGGGTACCATGCGAGTTCCTGAGTGGGACACAGTTGAACGGCATGAGATGTACATTTATACTTAAACAATTACCAAAATGTTGCTGTGGGTAAAGGCTGATCTCGGGTGTTACCTTGGTGGATGAGCTGGTAGAAGGCGTGCTGTCCGTTTGTTCCCGGCTCACCCCAGACTATCGGCCCGGTGTGGTAGTTCACACGCGCTCCGTGTTTAGTGATGTACTTTCCATTGGACTCCATGTCACCCTATAGGAGGCCAATTATTAAACCCGTAAAATGCTTTCAATTCTTTCTGATGGTGGGGAAACTACAGCAGAGCTTAGGAAAGAGATATAAATAATTGATCTTTTGGGGTCAGACCTGCTGGAAGTAGGCGGTGAAGCGGTGCATATACTGGTCGTAGGGCAGCATGGCGTGGGTCTCAGCGTGGAAGAAGTTGATGTACCAGATGCCGAGCAGAGCCAGCAGGACGGGAGCGTTTTTATCCAGAGGAGCGCTGCGGAAGTGGTTATCCTGCAGGACAGGGAGGGAGGGGACCATCACTCACATGCATGCATCTGTCTGTAGCTCCAGGAAGGATTTTTCAACACTGAGGAGGTAAAGGTGTTGGAGAAGTACCTACCATCCAGTGAGCTCCAGAAAGAAGCTTTTCATAGTTTTCAAAGCCTGAAGAAGACAGGAGTAGAAAGTTTTAACTGAGTTTCTCCATTAAATCATGGAAAAGCACCACTTCAACTTCAACTTGTGTTGACCAGATATATTTGCTCATAAGTCACAAGTTATTCAGCAAAAGAAAAGCAGTAAAAACACAACTTCTTTTACTAAAGTTGACGATCCAAAAACAACAAATTATTCCTCTAATCAAGTTTATATTGATAATACAGCTCTGAACCACCAAAGTCAGAAAGTCACTCATTCAAACCTTAGCGACTTTGAATAATACAGTTTTGTGTTGCAGTACAACAATCTGTGTTTTTATTAAACTGTACACACCAATGTGCAGGGCAATGGCCATTCCAATAGCAGACCACAGGGAGAAACGACCACCGACCCACTGACAGAAACAACAGAGAAAAATATTTCAAAATATATCCGTGCAAAATATGGGTTTTTAATAAAAGAGAAGCAATCTTTGCACATATAAAAAAGGTGCATAACTGCAAAAAGGAACATTAATTAACGAATCGGTAGAGAAAATACACACGGATAATCAAGTATTAATAAAAATGCAGCTAAACTTGTTGCATAAATATTCCTTCAAAAGTACAAATCTAAAATGTCATTGTTTGTGCATCAGTCGATCCTTTAAGATATTGAATATTTGCTAATAAAGTAGAAAAATCTGTGTTAATTTGTTGTTCCTGGAGAGAACATCTCAGTGTTTGCAGCACACTAAGATTCCTTTGCATAAATCCCTTTCTTTTGTTCAAGCTCTTTCTCTCCTAGGTCAAAAAATACAGTTTTATCTGTACATTGCAAGAGTTCAAAACACTGGCAGCCATGTTTTCCGAGATATAAAGGGCCTATTACATCTGTGACTAAATTCAGCTGTGTGACCTTTGATTCCCCTCAGCCTTTACAGTAACCTCTGTGAGAGAGAAGGTCTCTCCCCATAATAACCGAGTCAGAAGAGAGAGGAATCTGATTACCCGGCAGCTGCTGGCCACAGCGGCCGGCCCACCTACTTCACAGGTCAAAGACTTATAGTCTTATTTATAGCCGCTGCCGACAGCCCCTATCACAGTGAGTGGATGAACACAGGAGCTGCAGTACAAACACTCACATCCCAGAACTCAAACATGTTCTCTGTGTCGATGCCGAAGTCCTTCACTTTGGGCTGAAGGGGAGAAAGAGAGAAAAGGTGGATGATTAGGATCAAAGACAGAAGGGTTCACATGCAAAATAATGCTTTCTGACTTACTCCATTTGTGGAAAGAGCCACAAAGTGTTTGGCCACAGCAGCTTTCTGTTGAAACAGAAAAGAAAGGATGCGATTGGAAGAAATTAACTGACAAAGTAAAAAAACTGTGGTCTAAAAGATGATGCAGACTCACATCTTTGGCATGTTCAAGGAACCATTCCTTGGCCGAATTGGCATTGGTGATGGTTTCTTGGGTGGTGAATGTCTAAATATGGAGAATAGGATCACATAAATACATATATAACATGATATATTGCAACTAAATGTAATGAAAAGATCTGCCATCAAAAGAGGAATAAGAGTGTGTTTAGAAAATGACACAAACCGATAAAAAAGGATCTCATTTTGTGTGTGTGTCCATGCTTTGAGATATTAACCTATTCCTTAACATGAAATAAAAACAATTTATATTTTAGACTAACTGTTAATCCACATTCCTGAAGAGAGCATCTAATTGTTGTGTGGCACATAAACATCAATCTGGCTGATTCAATCATTGAAATCCTATATTTTATATCCCAATTTCCCGAATAGCAAAGTCCTTCGCAAATTGTACAGCATAATACAGCCTCAATCTCAAATCCTCGGAGCAAGAAAGGAAAAATCTACCCCCAAAAATCACCCCAGTTAACAGGCGAACATTTTTGGGAACTTAATTTGGGTTTGACAAAAGATGTTGTACAGAATTATTGTGTAAACATAAAATGAATCAGAAGGTTTTTTATCTTCAGATGAGAAGTGATAATGTGGTGAAGTCTAGAACAAATCTACCTTGGATGCGATGATGAAGAGGGTTGTCTCAGCGTTCAGCTGGGCCAGGGTTTTGGCGATGTGCGTCCCATCGATATTGGACACAAACCAAACACGTGGTCCCCCCTTTGAGTAAGGTTTCAGGGCCTCGGTCACCATCAGGGGGCCCTGGAGTCAAATCAGTTCAAGCTCAACTTCAGACAGAATAAGGCTGCACTGTTTAACGATGGAGCTGAAAAGCTATCAATTATGAAATTGCTCGATGAAGTTTTGCAATAAAATGCATCATAAACTTCCAGAAATTGCACTCACTAGGTCAGATCCTCCGATGCCGACGTTGACGACATCTGTGATGGCCTTTCCTGTGAAGCCCTTCCACTCACCGCTGCGGACTCTCTGCAGCAGACACACAAAAACACGTGGATCAAACCTTCTGAAGCAGGACTCAAATGTGTAAGCTCTAGTCCAACAGAGCTGTGTGATTTTGCATCTTCCTGTCAGTGCATTTCCCTCACATGGCAGAAGCCCTTCATCTTCTCCAGGACTTTGTTGACGTCGGGCATCACGTCCTTGCCGTTGACCATGATGGGCGTGTTGGAGCGGTTCCTCAGAGCCACGTGGAGCACAGCACGGTCCTACAGGAACAACAACACACACACACACACACACACACACACACACACACACACACACACACACACACACACACACACACACACACACACACACACACACACACACACACACACACACACACACACACACAGCTATCAGTACTGCTTGCATTCTCCATGGGATTCTTGCTGTTCTGCATTTGCATCCTCATGATTGGTTGCACTTATTGAAAGAAGAAGAAGAAAGGCATCAGCTGATTGAAACATAATGGTGAGTCAGTGGCTGTTTCACCACAGAAGGTTAAAGGTCAAGAGGTTTACACTGCCTAAGGTCAGGTCACAGCTTAACGGTAATATAGGTGTACAATTATATTCATATTGACAAACGCCTTGAAAACCATCTCACCTCAGGGAATCCAAATATATGATAACACCATCTAAATAATATTAGACTTTATAAATCAAGATTTGAAACTTGTCAAAAAAGAGAGAAAAACAATTCTACCGTATAAAAAATGCATTTGACTGAAAGCGTTATTATTGTGCTTCTTTAGATTTTCCTTTGGTATAGAAATGTGGCATTGTGACAGCCCTTCAGTCCTCAGAGAGCACCTCGGTGAAGTTGATCTTCTCTCCGCTGAACATCTTCTCTCTGGCAGCTTCAATGCCTCTCGACTTGCCCTGAAAAAGACAATAAATGTTGGATGATATTTTCAGAATGAACATCAGAAAAAGGTTTATGGTAAAGAGGGTTTTCCCCATTGTGACTGTGATTCAAATTGATGACCGATTTGTTACAACCAATATATTGAATATTTGAAGATGAGACATGAAAATACATCATGTGAAAGGACCCACACGCAGACTGATGGCATTTCCACCTTAAAGCTGCTCATATCTTGATATATCTTGACACGTATATGAAGAATACAACAAAAACAAAAGAATAGTCATGAGAATTATAACAATAACACACTGGCACCAATGTGGTATCATGTTCAAGGGTGACTATGTTACATATGGCGCATGTTTCATGTGTACAGTCCGACTGGATGTGTGTGTGTGTGTGTGTGTGTGTGTGTGTGTGTGTGTGTGTGTGTGTGTGTGTGTGTGTGTGTGTGTGTGTGTGTGTGTGTGTGTGTGTGTGTGTGTGTGTGTGTGTGTAAATGACTTTACCAGATCGACCAACATCTTCATGACTTCCTCGGTGATGAGGTTCTTGGAGTAGTCCAGAAGAATATCTCCATCCTCAGTGCTCAGGTTTAAGCTGCTCAAACACAGACAGATCGTACATGTATATAAAAACACGTATATTGACAAAGAAATCAAATACAATAAAATACATTATTTATATAAACAAAATAAATTTAATTAAATGTCCAACAAAAAAAAAAAACATTAATTGTGCAATTAAAGATAAAATACAATAAAATATTTATATAAAAATACAAAGTAAAAACATGTATGTTGTACTGCAATATGACTTGTAAATCCCAATATATAAAGTGGCGTGTTGTTAAGATGCTAATGCTGAGTTGCATGGTTTTGCATGGTTTGACTGCTGATGTTGAATGAGTTCCAGTGTCAGTGCAATGACTCTCTGAGGGAGGAGTTAAACAGGATACAGTGTGCATACCTTAATTTATTGAACCTCTCCTTGTCAGCCTCAAACATGTGCCTCATGTTGAGGTTCAGGGCGTGGGCGGTGTACCAGTCCTGCAGCTTCTGGAAGTTTGGGTCCTGAGTGAGTGCCATGGTGTCCGGAGAGGCTTCCTGTGCTCCGCTCTGCTAAACCAGCCTGGCTGAGTGGGAACCAGCAGGTCAGAGGAAAGGTTTTTGAAGGGCATCCAGAGCAGGCCCCTCCTACTAGACACTCTATATCCAGGCCATCCAGACACACACACACACACACACACACACACACACACACACACACACACACACACACACACACACACACACACACACACACACACACACACACACACACACACACACACACACATACAAACACACTGTCAGGTTGAGAGGAGCAGCAACACAGTGACATACTCAGGCAGACAGTTCATAATACTGTTGCACTCATTGTTAATACTTATAAACTGTCAATATTAGAAATAGTCGTTATTTGATATGTCGTGCATAAATAATATTTACGCAAGGTGGTCAACTTAAAAGCATCACCATTAAATATCATTTGACTATCATCAAAGCACCAAAACATGTGTCACTTCGACTACAGACAACATAGCATCAAGTATTCTCAAATGCATAAGATATTGAATTGTATTATGCTTTTAAACCATACTAATGAACCCACCCAATGAAAAACACACTGTTGTGTCATGCAGCAAAGTGTGGACCACAACGCCCCCTAGTGGACGTATTTAACGTGATAGAGTGGGAGATGTAATGCTATTTATTAAACACTAGAGGGCGACAAAAGCTAAATATCTATCCATAACCAAAATATTCCTTTTAAGGCACTGTGCACAGTCCGAATAAAGGAAAGTATCATCAGTGTGATAAACCAAAATAACACGAATAAAAACATTTTGACCAAAGATGCAAAATTGCGTAACGGAAAATGTAAAATTATAGGATTTAAGTAGGTAAATTTGTACCGGTACATTTACGGACTCTTATTACGTGTTTTGGCTTTATTGTGAAAGTCTCACCGGAAGTGTGTGTTTGTATTGACGTATCTTAACGGCGGTCACACAGACAGGGGATTCGCTGTCAGGAGGGTGGATGCCTAGAGATGGTGAGCGATGTGGTCATTAACTTAAAGCGTACTAACATTAATTTGTGTTTTTCTGAAGCTGCTTGGTTCCATCCAGAGTCACGGTAGTGCTGAATGTTTTGGCCTTCAACGGAGCACCACTGGGCCGTTACATTTTCCAACGGGCGCTTAAAATCGTGTCGCAGAGAGCTAGCTAGGGAGCTAACGGTAGCGTCGCTTAGCTATGTAGCTAGCGCTAATGCGTCCAATATCGGACGCACCTAACTCTGACATGCACGTTTTAATTTTTCTCCACATTTTAACATCTTAAAACCCCCCGTTAACACTCTGGTACATGTTATGGAGCTTGAGGTTACAAATGCATGTGACATTTTAGTGCACTCATACACTGGTATACAAAACCCAATGGGATGTCTGATGCTAATGAAGCGCATCCGCCTGTGCTAGCGGAGGAGGAGCGATTGGCGGTATCGCTTATTTCTGTTTTACTTGCCATTGGTTTGTATCACTGGGAAGATGCTCCAGGTTTGATCCCTGTCTTTTGACCACGGAAAGCGTTGACAATGCAGGTAAAATACAGCTGTGATTAGGCTTTAATTTTAGCATTTGTGTGACTGCTTGTCCGATAATGGACTTGGGCGTTCTTGGTTGTGAGTTGCAGTCGGTATTTGTCAACTGAACAACACAAATAGATTAACGTGAGACGAACTGGCGAGAAACGGTGTTTTTTTTGCAGCTTGCATAGCAGTGTCACTTAAGTCCGTGGTTGGCTGACAATAGTAATAGCATCTAGAGAAGGTGCACTAGGTTGTTAGCTAACAAGCGAGTGTCTGGTTCTCTGTAGCCGGAGGGCGAGTGTCAAAGTCAGGTATGCAGTGGACCCAGGGTACCCGGCTATGCACCGTGTGTCACTCGCTTCTCTACATTTGCATTGTTCATACACTGTTGCAGCTGAAGCCTGTCCTGAGACTCTGCATGTAGGGCGTTAAAAGGCCGTATTAATAGCTGCGACATAGTGTTCCCATGACTTGGGCCATGTCATCCCGGAGAGTTTCGATGAAACCGGCTAACTGCGCTTGCGGGGATTCTGTTACACCTTCCTGCTAAATAGTGATCGGGGTTTTAAATAATCCCTTAGCAAGTACCAAACTAACCAACTAGTTACCTGCCTCCTTTAAAGACTGTTTAGCTTGTCCAATAGTATCCAATTTACCTTACAGGTAACTATGACATAGGTGTTGTAATCTTATCTACAGTGGTGTAAAGTAACTGAGTACATTTCTGAAGTACTGTACTTAAGTACAGGTTTGAGGGACTCTTACTCGAGTATTTCAATGTTCTGCTACTTTATACCTCTACAATTGAGAGGTAAATTGTGTACATTTTCCTCCACTACATTTAATTTGTCCCTTAAATTACTTTACAGATTAGGATTAATGATGGTAAATATAATCAGCCCTTAAATCAGACTTTAGTTCACCTGCAGTAAATCCAGCAGCTACCCTGCAGTATACAAAGCCATTCAAACTAGCTGCACCTTTACCAGCTCTGAGAACACTTTAATGATCAATCATTATAAAACATATCAGATATTATTCTGAAATGGACCAATCAGACAATGACTGCTTTTACTGTCGCTACTTTAAGTACATTTAGAGGAGAGTACTTTCTACTTTCACTGGAGGAACATTTAGAATACTTTTACTGTGACAGAGTATTCCTACACTCTGGTACTTCTACTTTACTCAAGTACAAGTTCTGAGTACTTCTTCCACCCCTGCTTACAAAAACTGTTTTACGTGAATGTTTGGATCATGCGGCAGAATGTATAGGAACTATTTATGTTATCCATTTCTAAAGAAAATCTGAAAATGCAAAGCAGTAATTGACACAACCACCGGGGTGTTGCCGCTTCGTATAGTTTCTATAATAAAGAGGGTATATCTGTAAGAAAATACTTTGTCCTACCTCACTGCATGACTGTTGGCAAGTGACCTGTGTTTGGACATCATGTGGAAAGTGTTTCCTGTTTTGATCGTGAAGAACTAAAGTAGAACTAACCATTAAGATGCCCCATTGGATTTGATCATATAGAACAAGGACATTTTTCCTAATCAGTCACAGATGGCTTTAAATTATCCAATTTTACTAAGGGATGCTTTTTTATGAACACAATTCGATAATCAATTTCTCTAGGGGCTTTAGTACTTTACTGTTTTCTAATATTATTGAAATGGTGTTGACAAGAACGTCTAGGGTATTCTTAAAATTTGGTTTAGTAAAAAGTTCTTTGGGTTGATTTCAGTGATGAGATCATATGGATGAATAAGTGGTCCAAACAGATTGATTTGAAAACACTAATAAAGTGTTGCTTCAGACTAAGGAGGCATTTGTGTTTAGTTCATTCCTTTTTTGTTGAGTTTTTCAGGCTCGTACAGCTTTCCCTGAAACAACACTGATCCTTCGTGTTGACGTCTGCCCCAGCTGTGTCACTATAGAAATACATGCTTTGCTCTGCAGAATTCCTCTCTGTGTTCTTTACAATGGCTAATTCAACCCCGTGTGGCTGAATGCTCATCACAGTACGTGGACTAAGGCTCCGGTTGTCTCCCTTTTTTCTTGTTGTGAACATGTGATATGACCAGGAGGGACACTTTTTCTTAGTCTAACATTGAATCCGGATGCATGGGTGAGGAAGTCGACATACAGTCACAAGATTACTGTTTGCGCTCGCCCCGGGTGGAGCACAGGCCTCTGCTTCACTGAGACTGTCTTGTCTTCAACAAAGGAGCTTTCTAATGTTTCTCTGGCTGCACAGTTTGCGATTAAACAGATTTACTGAGACGTTTCTGCTGGGGCAAGGGGTGAGTCAACCCAAGCCATGGTATTTATAGATCATTGGAATTCTAACTTTGTGTGTATTTACTTTCTTATCTGATATTGCACCAGATATATATATATTTTTTAATATATGTCCGTGTCTACTGGCTACTTTATCTTTTGCAGTTTGAGATTTTGACAAAGCTGCCTGCCTCAATATAATATGAAAGGAACAACAGGTGTTACAAGAGGGAAGCTAAATGTTACCTGTGGTTTGTGGTTTAGACTAGGCAGCACCATACAGAGTATATTTCTTTTTTTATAGCTTGGTCACACTAACTTTAGCCTTGTCAGGAATATCACAACCCTTTGGAGAACGTTTCATGGCAAGGCTCAAACGTATAGCTTGATAGTAACTCAATTCAATCAAATGGTATTTGTGTCGTAAAGAGTTTGTCTTATTGGCATGAAAAACTAGTCAAAGTGGGTATCATCATAGTGTTAGTGCTGTCGCCTGGTGCTTTACTTTAAATGGGAGGGTTTTTAGTGTCACTGCCTCTTTGTGATAGATTTCTTATTGTGTAACATTTAGGAAACATTGGCTCAGAGAAGTTAACCTATTTGTGCAGTAGTTCCTGCTAGCATCACTTTAGCAGTGTTGTACAAAATGGATATCAAGTCCCTATTAAGAATAATAAAGCTATGACAATTTGTCCAACTATGATCTAATAGCTAAAAAAATGGTCTGTTTGCAGTTCCCTCATTGTGTTAGATAATATCCACCTACAACAAGTTTATCCGGCCCGTGCATCAGAGAGTTGCAGGCTTGTTTGAGTTTGTATTGTGTGACCGGATTTTCATTTGGATGCACAAAACCAACAACACTATTTGCACTGTTGTGTGGCTGCAGCCTGAGGTTTGCTCCTTCTGTAACAGGGAATTGCTCAGCTCTACATCTGCTGTTTATATAGGCTGCTTATTTTCTCTACTTGAACCAACTAGGCAGATTTCTTGGAAGAACTGTAGAAGATGCATGCTCTTTTCCAGAGGGACGCAGCAGGGGAGGTTTGCAGATCTAGGGGGTCTGAGGCTTGCAGCATGGGAAATGTCCCCCTTGTCTCCTGGGAAACCAGTATAGACTTAGTTTGTGGTCAGCTATTCGCCCCTCGGTCAAATATTCCCAGTGAGATGCACCAAAGCTGGAGCACTAGGGATGATCAAATAATACAAGGATCAAGGCTCTGTTGTAATCTGATACTTATCTTTATGAATCCCTGCAGGAAATATTTAGCTTGTGCTATTCCACAAGGAGGTTGGAAGTCATGGTTGGGCTACTAAGCAATGAAATCGTGGAGCTGATAGAGATTTGATACGTTGTTCGAGGGCACCAGGCTTCAACCAGGCTCTACTGTTTAAATAGTACAGTTCATTACTCCACAACGTTACTATAGCCTGTTGTTATTACACCTGTCAACAATTGTACACATTCTCTGCGCAGTAAAGGAGAACGGTCGTTCTCTTCTGTGCAAACGTTTGTTTCTGACAACTATTTGCACTCTTTGACTCCCGGGTTTAAAAACACAGAAACAGTTTTATGTGACCAACCATACATTTCTGACTTCCATGGCACCTCCGTATCCTGTCTCATTGTGCCTGGATTGAGTATAAATTCATACTCTTGATCATGGCTAAAAATACAGCATGCTGTGGCTGGCATGCTGCACAACCTGCAACCTCAGTATATAGCAGGCTCTATATAGGCTGAGGGAAGCATTTTCATCCACACAGGTTGCCACCAGCCTTTCATGAATGGAGCCGACGTCAGAGCCTTTCATCACAGCGCTCACTTGTTGAAACCCACCGGTTGGGCGCACTTAACACACTGTATTGTACGCTATTCTGGAGAGGATATCTGAGCTAATTATGTTTGCCATCAGCTGAACACAAAAAGGCTTGTATGCGTTGTGTAAAGACTCTGATTGGGGACATTTAGTTGCATTTATGAACCCATTTGGAAGTCCATTTTTGTCCTAATACGTGTGGTGACACTAAAATTAATTAGTTGATTATTTGTGTAATTTATTTCTTAGGATGTTTGGAAGTTTAATCATACAACACATGAAGGAAATGTGTGTTTGCATATGCGACACAGACCTGCGGGGCCCGCGAGTATGTCCTTTATTAGAGTGGCGAGTCTGCTATTCTATTGAAGCCATAAGCTACTTACAATGTCTGTTATGACAGCACAGGTTAGCCTAATATTATCCAGCTTGTTGACCAACTGTATCAGAAGCTTGACGGAGTATTAGAAATGTGTGACACGGTATTTGCACAAATATAGGTGGTCCTAACTTACTCAAGAGTGGTTTTCTTAAAGAGCAGTTTCACTACTTCTTTAGAAAGTGTCGAAACAAAAATCTAGCAGAATTGGCTACAATTTCACAGAAGCATATCTGCACAGCACAGCTTTTTTTCTTCATAACACAGTATCAAAATATACATAATTTCAGTTTGAACACTTTAGAACAAATGGGAACCACAACAGCACAAGTTGTGGGAGCAAAACCAAACATTACTCTGAAACCACCGAAACCTGCAGCTGCCTACAGAACAGTTCCAGGAGAAACCCATAGGGATGGCAGGAAATCTATTCCTGCAGTTAATATTAAACTTTTTCTCTTCCTCTCACCAAGTCATGCAGCTGCATGTGTGAGACGGGTGTGTTTTTTCTGTGTGCTGGTATGAGGAGACCGGGGGCCACAATACTCTCCTTGTGTCCTGAGAGGAGCCTGGCTCAGCTCCTGTCACACAGTTGCTCACAGCACTTGTCCTGTCATTTGGGATGACCTTCTCGACCTGTCTGCTGATTCTCAGACTTTACTGTAGCGTATCCGCTCTCAGGAATGTCTTCAGTGACGCTCTCCTATCAAAAACTCCTTTTTAGATGTATGTTAGTACACAATGAGCACATACTTTGTTTGGTTTTCCTCACCTGCTTTTTTGTGCTCATTTGAACCCACATTCAGAGGGTTCTGGGGAAATACATTCCTTTGCTTCATTGGCAACAGATGTAGGGGGAGGACTTTTTTTTCCTTCTTCGAGCAGAACCTCGTCTAAAAACAGTGCGGTGTGGAGCGTCGGGCAGCTGTTTTGCCCACGGAGGCTGAAATAGACTTCATGAGAGAGCTAAAGTCGGGGCTGTGGCTGCTGCGTCACAGTGTTCGCCTCACAGCGGCAGATGGATAAGGAGCTGTCAGCAGGAGTAACAGCTGCCCCATCCACAGCTATTAAACTACCTAACTGTGATGTGGCACTCGCACAGACAGAGCTGCAGATCCAGAAGTAACTGCTAATGAGCGGCAGTATCCCGAAGGTTACAGAAGTGGGTTTGTGACCAGAGTCAAATCTGTGTGCGGAGAGTGAATTAAAAAAAGGCCACTGCTTCTGAACAACTAGTGTGAAGGTGCCTTTGAGCAGTGGCAGTAGAATAAGTGCAGATGTACTGGGCACCATCCCAGGTGTAAATGTGTTTTCATAATGAAAGCAGAATAGGCTGTTGTGGAGAATATGTGGATGGTTATTAGAGCTGCAACGGTAACTTGATCGACGATAATAATTTGTGGAATTGAATCATATTTTAAGTCATTTTTCATGCAAAAACTACTGTTGTCAGCTTCCACAACCTGGATATTTCCCTATTTTTTGGTTGAAATACTATAACAATTGATATCCTTGGGCTTTGGACTGTCAAAACGAGACATTTAAAGTCTTAAACTTGAACTTTGAGTAGCCCAAATAGCCTTTTTTCAATTTGTTCCGACACTTTATAGACCAATCGCTCTGGAAAGTAATCAGCAGAATAATCAATAATGAAAATAATTGCACGTTTCAGACCTACTTATTATATCACTAAAGTAAAAGCACAAAAGGTTTTTTGTTGGAGCTATTCTGCTGCTGCCAGTTCAAAGAAGCCCTTAGATGTCTTTTGATAGCTGCAGTTCTTTACCCGGAGGTTTGCACAGACAGGTAAATCACACTCTGTGCTGTGATTTACTACAAACCCCCTACCCAATGGCATTCTTGGGTTGACGTTTTTTGTTACTGGCGACAGGGAGCTCGCTCCAGGAAACCCTAACCCCCTTCCTGTTGAAGCCTAGCAGCTGACATGTGCGGTGAGCAGGGAAGTAGAGCTAACATTAGCCTCAGGCAGCCCCTGCTGGAGGAAGGACATTAAAGTGAGCTGGCACCACTCCAGTGCATCCGGAGGGACTCTCTCACATGTGTTTGTTTGGGTGCAACTCTAATACAAGTGTGCCCTGCAACAGGAGGCTGGCAGCCAGTACAGCTGCCCCGAGAAGACCTCATCAATATTAATGACATGTCTGCTCCTCCTGGGATAACCTCTGTTTGCTGAATTGTATAGCCAGGAAGGAAATGTAGACGACTCTCTAATAACGCTACGTAGATGAATTGTATCTGCCTGGAAAAAGCGTGTAACAAAGAAAGTAGCTCCCTTTTTTTTCAGGCTGAATGTACTGTGACTCACTTTATTGTTTCCGACTTTTGTTTTTCACTCTGAGGAAAGTGGGAACATAAAAGGTTTTACCCACAAGAAGTCAGAATACACGGGACTAGTTGAAGCCACATGTTGTGCTTCAAGACTATACATGCATGCTTTTATTACAGTAGGAACGCACAATCAATAGAACATATATCAATACTCCAAACGCAATTGGTGTTGACGGCTTTTTTGTATGAATGATTATTGAGCTGCAGAGATTTGAGACGTAGGTACTCTACAGACTTAACTATCCTCTTTCTTTGGAGCAGACCCTCTTATAGAAATCACAACACAATAGTTGTAAGATATTTAAGGAGAATAGGTATGTTGATCCAAATTGATCAATCCCCTCCTATCGCAATATCAGTCCAAATGATCTTACTTATTTTCATCACGTTTATTTTTTCTTATTCATGCAGGTCTATAATCAAGTATACTATTTTTCTAATCTTCATAGTTTAAGGCTCCTACATTTTATTTGCAAAACATTTATGCTATTTTTCAGGGACTGAGGAAGGATAACGGATGTCAAACTGACTCGTGAATACCACTGCTAATTAAAACTAACAAAAAAGCAAAATGTTTTCTCAAAATATTTAACTTTTGCTCTCCGAAACCACCTTCCTGAAGCGGTGCCGCTGCTGCCCACACAATTAGTGTTCATTATCTCCAGCTGCGAGCAGGTCCTCCATTTAATTCTGAATCCATGTGAATACCAGTGTTTGATAGAAATACCCAAACATCCTTTAGTTAAATGTTATCAAGTTTTATCTAGTTGAAAGAAAGTTGTCCAGCTTTCCTCCTCATTGTCTCTGACCTGTTTTCTTCTTCCAAACAACTTGATGCACTCTTCCCTGATATTTGGGGCAGCAGTGTGAGAACCAGAGTGGTTAGCCCCAGGCTAGTTGAGCTCAGGTTTCCTGTTTACCTCACAGGAAAAAAATAATATCCTATTAACGGTGTCAACTACGGTAGACACAGTGGGGCACCTGGTACTCACTGGGTGTAATCCCAGGGATTTAGAGGTCTGCACTGCTGCACTACTTAGCTGCTCTGAAACTACCACTAGGTGACAAGTAGACGGTTCACCCTTTTTAGATGTTATCCCTGAAGAGATGTCAATGTCCTTTACCTTTTTTTAAAAATTATTTGCACAGTTTTTACATGTGAACATATCCCATTGTACATAAAGAATTGGGGAGTGATGGTGGACCCTGTTCAGGAACTTACAGTACAGCTACATTTGGGTTTGTTAGCAGATAAAGTCTCTTTGCTAATTGCTCAGGGCATCACAAGGGTATGAATCAGAGCTGCATGCTGGGACTGATTGAGTGCAGCTGATAGTGGAAATGACTTTCAAAAACAATAATAAAAATGACAACTGTTTTTGCTGTGGATCTGCCATGTCTTGATGACTGATACGTCTTTCTGCTAACCAAAGGTTGTATCTGTTGTGATTTACCTCTGGCACATTGGATCAGTACATCCTTAGTTAATACAAAACTATGAGTTAAGCAACCTCTGCTGTTATAGTTGGACTAGTTTACGCAGCAGCTTCTGTTTTGCTGAAATTGCAAACATTGTTTGAATAAAGCTCTGGAGTGAACCTAGATTAAGATATTTCTGAAAGAAGTGTGGTTGCAGTTACCATTAGCTAGATCAAATCCCAATGCTGCCCAACTTTACTGATTAAATTCAAGATTGAATCAAGGCTATCTTGATGTCTCGTAGTATTGTGAAATGTAGTTGTTGTTGTTACTGGCGTTGTTGGTAAGGTGAATGGGTTCTATCTATAGTTTTGTTTTTCTTCCCAATATAAATTAGCTATAGCTTTTTTACATCGTAGTTTATAGCTGTGCACTTTCAAATTAATAAAGAAACTGTCCTCAGACCCTTACATCAAAAATATACAACTGGCCTGTATTGTAAGGGTAAAAAAAATAGGAAGCACATCTGTGTCGTCCCTTCATGAGGTCACTAGTTTCCCTCGGCTCTGTCCCTCCACTTTTCAACGGCCAAAGTCAGATGAGAATGGGCTGATTTTTATTTTTCTGGGCGTCCCCCTCTGTTTATGAAAGGAAGTGAGGTTTAAAGGTCAGGCGAATGTCGGTGGCATTGCATAATGGAAGCTACGCACGTTGGTCCTCTACGTAGCTGCTTAGCATACAATGACAAAGGGCTGGTTGCTGTTATCTATATTTTTCCCACACAAGTTGCTTTTCCGGACTCATCCCAAAACACCGAAGCCTTCAGCGTGGTGCTGCAAGATAACAGAGTCTGAACGTTCCCCAGAATGATAGCCTGCTGCGCGTCCCACAGATTAGTCTGACATATTGCTGTTTGGCGTCCCGCTGAGTTTAATATTATCAGGAGTGTGTTTGTATCAGCTGCAGTGCTAAAACCCGGGCTATACATAGCAAAGGGAGTGGTTTAGGTAATGGTTTTCCTTCAAAGCTACACCCGCTGCCATAGAGTTGGGGCTGTAACTAACCATTGTTTTCCTTTTTGATTAATCAGCCAATTATATATCCAGTCAGAATGATCTATGTGAGACATGGAAGGAAATGGTGTAAAATTACGATCAAAGCCCAAGTTTCTCAAATGTCATATTTTGTTCACAACTCGGATACATTCAGTTTAATGTCATAACAGAGTTAAGACACCAGAAATATTTACACGCAAGAAGATAAAATGAACGAATCCAGACTAAAAAAACAAACAAAACCCCAATTTCATTAAGTTATTATCCAAAACGTTGGCGTTCAACAACTTGGATGACAATTTCTGAACTCTTCTTTTCAGTTCCACCATTGGCCAACATAAAATCTGAATATTGAATCCAGATTTCCTACTAAAATGATTTAACCTCTTTAAAAAGTAGACGAACAAAATACTTTGCTGACGATGATTTAATGTAGTTATTTCTTCCATTTCCTGTCAGTGTCTGCATTTTAAATGATTGCAGATCATTATTTATAGCCATATTTTTTCCTTTTTAAGAAATGAACTGTGTTCTGTGACGCTCCAGTCACCAGCGGACCTTTGACTGCTGTCTTTCAGAGAGATTCCTTGAAGTGAGAGATATGCGGCCATATTCTTGATCTTTACGATGTAAAATATCACATTCATAATCAAGCAGAAAGGCCAAAGGGACAAGGACGAGTTGTGTAACGCTCAGACGTTGAATGAGAGTATTGTGACTCCTCCATACGTCGTTCAATAGACCCCGCAGTGTCTTCCAACAATGGCTTCTTGCAGGAATTTCTCTGTGCAGCTGTGTTCTGCTAAACCAGACACTGCCAGAAATCCTTTTCAGAGACGCTCTCTGTGAGGTATGTTAGTAATCGTCTAGAAATGTCCAACTTCAGACCATTGCTCCTTACCAAACAGGGAAATAATATTACCAGAACTTGTGGCTAAATGTTATCCTCTTCCAACCATAGCAGAGCACATTTTTAAATCTGTCACTACAACCTTTGATGCATCCCACAAAGTTTCCAAAGGGTTTTTCTCAGGGTATTTTTCATCATTCTCTGACGTTTGATCAACCTAAAGGTTCAAGTTTTAATCTTGAGTATAATCTGCAGAGCCATCTACAAAGAAAAGGATCTGTAGCTGCTCAGTTTTTATTATTTGACAATATTTCTTTGGGTTCCTCTCACACAGACTTGTCATTTAAAACTACATTTTAACAATAAAGCGATTCCTAAGTGAAGAAGAGTAGCTGCGCCTCTATCAGTCCAGATTATTTAGTGTTTTTTAAATACAGTTAAGCATTGATCGCAAGCTCGTCCTTCCTCTCTGACATGACGCTAACCCTCTCCTTTGTGTCTTTCCTCCCACAGGAAATGACCTAGAGGCCTTACAGATACATTTGTGCTTTTGTCGCTCCAATCTGCATCCGCGGGGAGCAGCGAGATCTGGAAGCACACTTGTTTCCGCGGTGAGTAATATCTACCTCAGCCAGGAAGCTGCTGGAGACTTCAGACAGGCAGACAGAGCTATCAGCTGGCCGCTCGCTCACTGCCTGCAGAGTTCTGCTTTCTGAAGACGATTTCAGACGGACTGGATCTGTCTACGCTTCGCCTCCCACAGAAACCACATCCTCTGATTCCAGCATTCACTTTTTATTACTGTCCTTTTCCCTCCGTGCTGTTGACCAGTGTCCGATTGTCCTTGGCTTCATCTTTGCTTTTAAAAGGATTTTCTACTTTTATTAGTGCAGGCTGGTTTAGGTTTATATATGTCCATCCATACGTGTATATACTCTATGTACTGCATGACAAAGGATCCCCCCCACCCATTGTGAAGGAAAGTTAATGCACTTTAAAACTTGGCTATAGTTTCAATTTGAGTAAATTGTTCTTGGCTTTTCCCCCCTATTATGATAATTCTGTCAGAAGCTGGAAACAGAGAATCTGGAGGTGTGTGCTGTTTTTTAACCTGCGCCTGAAGTATCTGCAGCCGGGCTGCACGTAAGCATTTCACGCGGCCTGCCAGTGTTTTGATTGCCCTCCAACCTCTCCCAGTTCTTGCTGCCTCTCTACCAGGCACACTGAGATGAGCCTCTGGCAGGTGGAATCCTTGAGCTGTCTTTTTCCATAACTTGAACAGCTTCAGGACTGTGAACTGAGCTTGGTGTTTTTGTAAAGAAGACAAGAGAACTTTGTGAGATAACGAACAAAAAAAGTTTCCGGTGCTGTTGCACCACTTATGTATTGTTGTAGTGCGCAGGAAAGTAAAATGGACTACAAGCGTCGCTTTTTGCTCGGCGGGTCCAAGCAGAAAGTGCAACAGCACCAGCAGTACCAGATGCCTGAGCTGAGCCGGACCTTGAGCGCCTCCCTGGCCTCCTCTTGCTCTGCCTCCTCGCCCATGGGCACCGGGGTGGGGATGCCTGGCAGCTGCCACCCCCCTCCTTCTGGCACCACCACCGCAGTTGCAGACATCCAGCAAGGCATCTCCAAATATCTGGATGCTCTCAACGTTTTCTGCCGGGCCAGCGCCTTCCTCACAGACCTGTTCAGCAGTGTGTTCAGGAACTCTCACTATTCCAAAGCAGCTATGCAACTGAAGGACGTGCAGGAACACGTCATGGAGGCGGCCAGCAGGCTGACTGCAGCAATAAAGCCCGAGATCGCCAAGATGTTGATGGAGCTGAGCGCCGGGGCGGCCAACTTCAAAGACCAGAACGACTTCAGCCTGCAGGATGTTGAGGTGGGTGATCACACAGAAACGGGCACCAAATCCATTTGTTGAAATCATTTACATACCCGAGTTTGTCCCATTGTGTTGACTTAAGTTGGATGACTCTATCTTGTGTTAGCTAACCAAACAAAAAGGTTATTGCCATTCAAGTCTTCTGTTTGCTCTCCTAGGAATTAATAAGCTAAGCGCACAACCTGGGGTCCTAAAGCTAACCACCACATACTTTTATCATATTTGATTACTCATGACTCGTCTTCTAGCTGGAGTGCTAAGATGCTTAGCTGCACTCTGTCAGGTGGCTGGTTCCATGAATCAGTGTATCTTGGCTAAAATAGGATTCTCACGCCCAGTGTTAAGCAGGTGTCAGGATCTGAGGGTAAGGTGTGAAAAACACTGAGGATGTGAGAAGATAGGTCATCTTTTGTCACAGCCAATACCGCACCAGCTTTCCACTGCATGCAATTTGCTGATGTGTAACACGCAAAACACAACTAAGGTGTTTCATGCAAGAGTAATAGGGGATTGGGACGCTGATGCACCAAGTAAATATCTAGAAGAATCTGCTGTGATGGGAGTTAAGTTCTCCCTGTTTTTGTTCAATTGTCCTTCTCGCATGATTAAACAGCTTTCCCTGAAGTCACAAAGGGATTACACACATTGGTGAGTCTATGTTTGTCACTGTTTGCACAAGAAATTTCTCTCGCAAACAATTTTGAGAAAGCAGACCTCTGAAGGCGGAGAAAACCGGTAGCATTAATAGCAGTGCAGTAATCCTATAGTTGTTGACTCCCTGCTCATTTTCTGCTAAATCTAGTCTGTCCGACCAACTTTAGACCCGGGTCAGGAGGTCCATGGGGCCAGGGTAGATGATGCATGTTGACGCAGCTTTATTTCAGGTTGCAAAAGACCTGAACCTGCTGCTCTTGCTTTACGAAGTTATTACCATGAATTGTGTTAGAGAATCCCATTCACAGTATTTATCGGAGTAAATCCGATTGGTGATTCGCTCTATTGTTCTCTTGACTCCACTGAGAGACAGTGTCTCCCGTGGTTTTCATCAGCAACAGGTAGCTGCACACCACACCCACACAACCCCATCCTTGGGATTACTACATCTGCTTATTTATCCTCCATTTAATACGCAGTTGCGAGCCTGAGGGAACTCCCTGTGTGGCTGATGATCACCCACTCTCAAAGATTCAGAGATGGGGTTGTTAAATGTTCTGTCGTGGCAGCATTAAAGTAGCTTCTGGGATTTTCATAACAGCATTTAAAATGGAAGAGAGGTGGAAAAACATTTCTGCATATGGAAGTGGATAATGTTAGATGGGAACTAGAAACCAACTGTATTCAAATACAGAAATACTACAGCACAATGCGAACCACAAACATAAAAGCCAAAGGGGATTGTTGACCAAATTTTGATATATTTTGTCGCAATATTGTATCAATGCATCGATGAAGTATCTCTTAAAGTCTTTTAAAAGTTTAGCAGGATTGCCCAAAAAGTAGATTAGATTTTGATACACGGGTATTGACAAACTGCATAACTTAGAAACGTATATTGCATATGGTAAAGGTGGTAAATTGCAAATGCTATTTCACTGTGATACGCACCGTATTTGCTAAATGTTTAAAAACTGAATAATGTTGGATTGCTCAGGTGATTGCCGCCCCTGAAGAAATAGATAGATACACATATTTTTATAATTTACATGTAAATATTGACTGAACCAAGACAACTTCCACATTTTAATATGGAAAAGTTTCTAATCCCATCCACCGTTTGCTTTAGGTGTGTTTGCTTTCTTGCATTCAGACTCCTGAAGTTACTACGCCAGTATTTTCTTCTTCTATTAATCTTTGTTTTTGCAGAATTTGAAGACAGCACATTTGACTTGATTCTGTGGCACCTGTGACACATCTGGTGGCACAAGTGGCTCAGTATGTGTGCAGCACTCCAGTGTAAAGCAAAAATAGTCCTGTTTGCAGGTCCAGTGCTACGGCCAAGACACGAGTTGGGCTGCAGCACCTCGGTGGATGTGGCTGAGCCCAAAACAGGAAACACTTTTGCACCGCAGTCAGTAAATCTGACTCTCTGTGGTCCTGCATGTGCACAGATGAATATTAGAGGAAGCCTAAGTCTGTGAAAGTTTAGACCGCATGGCTTGGCGCTCACACTTGCCGTCTGGCCCCGGGCATAAAGGGTACATTTGTTAAAGCAGAGAAGGAAACGTATTAATATTTTACCGCACAATGGTCTTATTGGAGTGCGTTAGTTGTGTTAACCTCTGAGAAAACACCGCAGACATTCAGTAAGATCATGACGAGGCGGAGAGGGATAATGTGCCAGTTACAGGGAACACGTTGAGTGTCACAGTGAGTGTTTTTCTCTAATCCCAATGGATGCTTGTACTCATGCAGAACATGCTGACACTAAAGTAATATGATGTTTTACAAGTCATACTTTTTACAGTTGTATGGCAGTCATTTGATGCAGCGATTTTTAAAAAGTAGGTTTAAATGGCACAGAGAGGGGGTCTTTGAATCCTAAAAGATGTTTGCATAACGCAGTAAAGTATTGAGTCTTTAGATGTAATACAGTTGTATTGGAGTGTTAAAATAAGTCCAAACAGAGATTTTGTACAAACAAGAAAGTGAAAAAAGAATTGAAATCTGATTAAGAACAAGTAATCCAAAGCTTGTTGCCTTTAGTTGATTTAATCTGCAGCAGGCTGGAGCACTCTGCCATCAGTTATTGATTGAGACTAAATATCTGCACTGCTTTCTCCCATGTTTCATTTTGGTAGAAGTTCTGGGCACGCATAAATTAAACCTGTTACGACTTAGCTTGCAATAATTGCTGCTGTCGTCAACGATGGGATGCGTTTGTGACTGTAAAAGGATTTTCCTTTGTCTGCATGCGTTCAGGAATGCTGTTTGGCAGCTGGATGTATTATGAGGTCTTCAAAAAAACAAATGCATGTCTGACTTCAGGGAGTTGTGGTATGTGGAACTTTTCCCCCCGTGTTCCCCAGCTTGCGTCTCCTTCTCCTCTTTCTTTCCTATATCCCATCCCCCACTTTTACCCAAGAACCCCCAAAAGTTCAGGTCAGTGCAGTCTGCGAAACAAACCCCTTTTTTCCGCAAATCCGAGCCCAAATCTGCGGCTGCCGAGTGACTCCGCTGTTAAATATGCATGAAAATGTCACGGTTTGTTTATAGGCCGTTTGCCGAGCTTGTAAGTTTTAACCACAGAGCGAAGACCCGAGGCAAAGAGAAGTCCCCCGCAACCAGAGAGGCCTCAAACTGCACGAGCTTCCCCAGCCATCTCCAGTGCACTCTGCAGGAAAAACAACCCTTATTTTTAAGCTCTTAAAAAAGAGGCTTCATCTAAAAACCGTAAAGAATCTAAGGTTTTGTTTTAGGTGATGTTTTCGTTGGAAACCTAAGTGGAAAAAACTGAAAAGCTTGAACATGAGTTGGTTTTATGAGTGTTCTACCTTGCGGTTGCTGCATAACGTCATGAAGCAGCCAGGAGAACAATAACACACACTCAAACAAAAACATAAGTTGGTTGGAGTCGGTTTAAAGAAAGGCTAAACATGTGATTTGTTATGATGTATAGCTTAGTGTGCTCGCAGCTTGGTGTAACTACATTTCTGGGAGTGCTGCAGTTTTCAGTTCAGACCAAAACAGGTTTAAAAGCCCCCCCCCCCCCTGGAGTTTTTGTCAAGTATCGGTGGTACAGAGCAGTGTTGTACACATTCCTGCTAGTGGTTTTGTGCTATTTAAAGGTCTGCTGTATTTAAAGGTCAGACAGAAGTAGGTAAAATAGATGTTTGGTGGCAGGAAGAAGCTCGCAACACACTTGAAGACTCTTAAGGATGTAAACAATGCATGAACTGCCTCACTCGCACACACACACACACACACCCACCCTCAGCAAACTATTGACCAGGAACAAACTGCGTTGAACACGTTAGACCTCAAGGATGTATACAATGCGTTTGTGAGGAAACATACATTTCAAATTCCTGTTTTAGTCCAAGCATTGTCCTTTTTGAGGATTTCCAAAGTCATTTCCACCTGCTCATTCAGCTTATACAATGATATATAGTCCGCCACAGTGAAGTCATTGTTAGTTCGTAGAGGGCCAATATGTTTAAGAGACCAGTTCTTAGACATTTACACGTCAACAGTAAGGAAAATATTCGCTTTATTCCAAAAATCTAGAACATTAACACTTGCTCATCGTATTTAAAATGACTTTTGAGTGCAAAAAGTCTCCGTTTTTAGGGTGCCAACATGTTGAAGTGACCAGTTCTTTGACATTAATGCAGTAGGTCAAGGCAAGTGAGACTTTCCTGTGTTCCTCCTGTACAATGGAAGACAGCGATTTATCATTGCCATTAACCACCAAAGGTAAGCGCATTGTTTCCTTTCAAAGATCAGACATCAGGTCCATCTGGTTATTATAACAGCCTTTCACTTCTCTCCCCCTTGAAGACGTCTAGATTTCAGTAACAGTACTCCCCTAGATTCAGTACACTTACAGTGGAGGTGCAGTTCCCAGAAAACAGAAGTACACACGTTGATTGATTTCACGGGTCGCCTTGTTTGGGCCTGAAAGGGGCCGACTTGGCCCTGCCGCACTCTTTATTTCTCATATTTTCCATGACTGTGTGGGATACTGCGCAGCCAATCACATGTGTTATCCATTATCTCGGGCTGTAGCCATGGCCTCATTCTTTTCCCCCCGGTCGGTTATTATAGACGACTTTGTAACACATTGAGTTGCTTATTGTCAGCTTGTGTTTGTGATACGCAGCAGGTGATATCAGTTAGCGTTGTATCCGAGCTTCATTACGAGGCCATGTGTGTCTTCTGGTATCTATTATTTGTCTACTTTGCATACACTTCAGATCCCTGATGATGGATTGGGTTCTGATTGGTTGCTCAACATCTTGTGCACTCTGGATCTGATCCTGTGTTTATTAAACCTCCCAGAGTCAGCGGAGGAATAGGCAGCACATCATCAAATTTAGTTCATTGCATGATCGACCCGAGTTTAAGGACAGACTTGCATTCAGCTGTTTTTTCTTTATTAGCCATGCGAGTTGCTCTGCAGTAGGAATGCCAATGTAGATCCTTGGCGTGTTCAGTTGGTCCTCGTAAATATCTTGGTAATTATTTGATAGTTTTCCCTGAAATGTCGCATGCACATTGCTTGTCTCCAGAGGATAACTCCTACCAACTTCGGTGATGCTCTGAATTTTCCTCTAGTGTCACAATCAGGTTGAGTTTTTAAAGTATCGTCTTGCAGTGGAGTCTGGTACAGAAATCTGTGTTTACTATGCTAGACAATGATTTGTAAAACCTTAATGAACTTGCCTTTCATCTAACGCCGTATTAAGATGAACATTTTGCAGTTTCTAACTAAAAAACTAAGGGCATTGCCATTAGCCTCGGCTGTATTTTAGCATGCTAACGCAATAAACTCCCGCCTCAAGTTGCATTTCTGCACAACTTGGTCTTACAAAGCATAAATATTGTTTCACAATCGTAGTAGATAACAGCCACCAAAAGCATAGAGAGGTTGGAAGTGACGATACACTTTTGAGTCCAATTGTTTGAGTGTTTTTGGACCCTTTACGATACTAAAGTTTGACTAAAGACAATGTGATGAAACCTAGTAAAGCAGAGCACAGCCCCAATATTTAGCTTCAATGATAACATTAATCTGTTTGGGATATAAATGGAGATAATTGTGATATTTCTATCATTTAAACTTGAATATGTCTTTTTGTATTTCACAGTTAAGAGTAGAGAAGTGACAGGACATAAGAGGATAGAGGGTAAATGATGGCCAAATCAAATACACATGTTGTGATAGTAAGAGTTTTATATCTTACAGTAAGTCCAAAGTCCTGGCTCAAATATTAAAAAATAAACGTGATTCTGTTTTATAGTTATGAAAACAGTGACCTTTCCAGAAAGTTTTCGAGCCCTTAAGGCCTTTACTCAGCCTAGTGTTGAAGAATGGTAGTGGCTTGGTCCTGTTGTTCCCATCTGCCATCAGAAAGCTGCAGCATATTTCTGTCTTTACAACTCGGCCTCCCCCTCGAGATATTTTCAGCAGGTACCTGAAAAAGAAAACCCTGTGACCACGGAGGACCCAGTGGTGTCCTGTTGCTCCTATTTTGCTAACTGAACAACAAACTGCCCCTAAGCCAGGATTACATCCTCTTACTAAATAAAACACACACACTTTGGCGTTAAACCCAGTATATGTTTAGACGTGTGTGTTGCCTTGAAATATTTGATTATTGATCTGTGATTTTAAAATAGCAAATTACTTATCAATTTAAAGGACTACCAGAATAAACACAGAGAAACATGCCATTTAATATTTCCTTTTCTCAGCTGTAAGTAAATAGACAAAGCTTCCCTTTCTCAAAAACACCGATATACATACTTAATCTAATATGTTCTCCATCTGTCTTTAGCTTGCAAACACACATTGCACTGTTCGTCAGATGTTTGATATTTGTTGTTCACTGCACATGTTTCACCACAAACACACGTTAAGCTAGCTGAAATGTGCCGTGGCAAGATGTTTTATTTTGAAAAGTCTTCTCTGGTTTCTGCTCCGTGACCCGGCCCATGCTCTCAGATTTCCTTTTTATTGTGCTTGCAGTGGCAAAGGGTAGGAACCAAGGTGGACAAATGCTTCTGTTATATATACTATCATTAACAGGAGCTGCCTGAGGACAAACTGTGGATGTAATTCATGTGGTGAGAAATGTGATAGATGAGTCAACCTCTATTTGAAGCGTGTGAGAATGTTTTCTGAAAGGGTGGTAAAAAGTATTAATATATGGCACTTATTGCAAGACTAATATCCTGCTTAAACCAAATTGTTTATATGGTCATATAACATTTTTTAATGGGAACGTATCTTCAGATTTACCTGTCAAACTTCACGTTGTGTGTTCGTAATGAGTGGAAACTAACCAAACACTAGCTCAAGTTAGTACTGGAGTTCTTTTATTTTCTTTGTTGCTAGATCTTATGGTGCCCTGAGAATATACCAAATATTTCAGAAGGAACAATTTGCGGTCTTAGAAAGACTGTATTTGTTGGTTAAGAAGCACATGCCGTTGGTTATCCAGACTGTTAACTAACCACTGAAGTATGTGGACATGCAAGTTAGTTTCTCAGCCCGCAGGGAGTCATATAGTTTAGCATCTGACATCCTGAGCATGTTAAAGGTGGTCCTGTGTTTGACGTACAGTGTCTCTGTCCTCTGGCTGCAGGTGCTGGGTCGGTGCTTCCTCACGGTGATGCAGGTCCATTTCCAGTTTCTGTCGCAGGCTCTGCAGAAGGTGCAACCCGTGGCTCAGTCCTGCCTGGCCGAGGCTCTCGCCCAGGCCCAGGAGCGCTGCGCCAACACCCGCTCCCAAACCTCCGACCTTGGGCCCCTCACGGAGCTGGAGGAGGCCTCCCGCCTGTGGAAAGGTGCAGCTCAGGTATGCAGCCATAGCGAGACCCAGGACTCTTCCTGCTCTGGAAATATGGGGTTTGTCTGTGTGAGGTAACATTCCTGAGAAATGCCAGCCGTTCGTGCCTCAATTTCCTATTTCCTCTTTTTTTATGGGCTGCAGTTTGTATGTGACCTTGCAATGCTATCCCCTCTGCACCCCCAGCCTATGTAAGGGATGCAGTTTTGAAAGAGGACCTGACTAATCCCCAGGCTAATCAGTCCCTCTGGCCCATTTTGAGCTGTGTTGTATAAAGTGAGGCAGAGAGGAGAATAGTGGGATGATTGATCTGTTAAGCCCCGGCATGCAGAGTTTAAGCCCTGCAGGGGAAAAGGCCTGGAGAGAGGCTGGTAGAATGTGCTGGGCGGGCGTTTAGGTGAAGGGAGGCGGCTGGGACTCTTTTTCAGAAGCTGCACACATGCTTTTTATCACCAAAGCTGTGAATGTGCCAGTGCTCAACATTTATTGAAACAAATCCTTCTACTTTGCAAGATTTGGCGATATTCAAAGAAAAATTGCCTGTAAAACCTTCGTGTCTGGTTCTGAAAACAGGCTTTATTGACATTTTGTTCTGTATGTACTCAGAAATACTTATTAAAAATGATGGTGGCCTAATTCTAGAGTACAATCCAATCATTCTCAAATTATTCTTGTAGAACTGCAATAAGTCTATCGACAGAAATGTGTTGGTTAATCGTAATATTTTTGGAAAGAAATAGCAGAAAATGTTCTTTCCAGCCTTCAAATTTTAAGGTTTAGGTTTTATACTAAATTTAACTGAATATCTTTAGGTTTTGGACTGGAAAAACTGTCCAATAACTGTCCATTTTTCTTTGATAGATGTAGGGTTATTTAAATAATCTAGAAAAAAATCCATCAATCCAGTAAATGTTCGGCAAACTAATCATTAAGGAAAATAACTATTAGTTGTACTTGTATCTGGCATTTCTCTGTGAGATTGTGTAGTATTAGCGTAGATATTGCTGCAGTGTCTCTAATCTGATATTCTGCTGCCCTCAGGCCATGGCCCGGCTGAGAGAGAGGGGTCGGGACGGCTGCCTGGCAGGCATCCAGGTTCAGCATCTCTTCTGCTCCAACAACACCAACATCCCCGAGCACCAGCTGAAGGAGCTCAACATGAAGATAGACAACGCTTTACAGGTGCGGGATCATACAAAACCCCACGGCAGGGAACCACAGTGGCTGTTAAAATCATGAGATAGGCTTTAGAATTAAATCCACAGAAGAAGGGAATATAAACACATTTTGATTCAGCTAAGACTTTGACGCTAGATGGTTTATTAATGATATGACTTTTTCTTTTGGACCTCCAGGCCTACAAAGCAGCACTAGAGAGTCTGGGTCACGGCGAGTACGCACTGAAGGCCGGCTTCCATCTGAACCCCAAAGCTGTGGAGGCAGCCTTGCAGGTGGGTTTCATAACGTGTGTGAAAATCTTTAAGGGAATGCATTGCAGGCGATAGGGTTAAGTGTATATATCACCAGTTTATGGAGACAATTGTTGTTCTTTGTTTTACAACTTGTCTGAAATATGCTGATCATGCGTTATCTAATGCTAACCTTTGGTGAATGATGCAGACATCTAAAGTCCTAAATAGAATGTTAGAAAATAAACTCCTCAATGTGAATTTTAAAGCTTTTATCTCCACTAATCTGACATTTAACTCAAACATTCATTTTAATGTAAAAAAAAACAACCTTTAATGGCTCCATGTATCGAGGTTTTTGTGTATGTCTTGCACTGGTGTGTGTGTGTCTGTGTGTGTGTGTGTGTGTATGTTTACATGCTGCTTTGTGTTTGTGTGCGCAGAGCTGCTGCAGTGACGCGGAGGCTCAGCAGGCGGGCCGGATGCAGACCACCTCTCAGCCCATCCAGTGCGAGCTGCCCACCATCCCCGTGCAGATCGGCTCACACTTCCTCAAAGGAGTGTCCTTCAACGAGTCCGCGGCGGAAAACCTCAAACTCAAGACGGTACGGACTCCACTCCACTCGCAAACTTCGTACTAACTCTACTGTTTACCCACCTTGTTCTCCCAAAAAGTAAAAGTTGAGCATCACTTAACTAGAGCATTTGAAAATGTTAGTCGATGGCTCATCACCAACAGAGAGAAAATATATGTGTGTTGATAGATCCTGTGAGAGTGTGTTGCTAGATCCTGTGAGAGTGTGTTGCTAGATCCTGTGAGAGTGTGTTGCTAGATCCTGTGAGAGTGTGTGGCTAGATCCTGTGAGAGTGTGTGGCTAGATCCTGTGAGAGTGTGTTGCTAGATCCTGTGAGAGTGTGTTGCTAGATCCTGTGAGAGTGTGTGGCTAGATCCTGTGAGAGTGTGTTGCTAGATCCTGTGAGAGTGTGTGGCTAGATCCTGTGAGAGTGTGTGGCTAGATCCTGTGAGAGTGTGTGGCTAGATCCTGTGAGAGTGTGTGGCTAGATCCTGTGAGAGTGTGTGGCTAGATCCTGTGAGAGTGTGTTGCTAGATCCTGTGAGAGTGTGTTGCTAGATCCTGTGAGAGTGTGTTGCTAGATCCTGTGAGAGTGTGTTGCTAGATCCTGTGAGAGTGTGTTGCTAGATCCTGTGAGAAGGTGTTGCTGAGGCAAAGGCAGGACTTAAAAGAAAAAAGTGAACTTTCTCCTGATTTTACATCTGAATTTATTTATTTTTTAGTGTCAGAATGTTCTGAAGGTTTGAGGCTTGTGAGGAAATGGTCCGATAGAGGAATTTGACTCAGAGCGCCATCTCCTGTCCGAACAGTCTCTGTATTTTGAAATTGTTAACCATAATCTTGGTACAGAAATAAAACAAACTAAAGGTTCCATCTTTAGTGTAACATCAGCAGACAGTGAGAGTAATGGTTGCTGTGTTTTGTCTCTGCAGCACACGATGCTGCAGCTCATTAAGGAGGCACTGGGTCAGAACGGAGTGACCCCCAGGGACGACTCCCCCGTTACCGAGGTCCTCAACCAGGTCTGCCCCTCCAGCTGGAGAGGAGCCTGCAAGACGGCCGTCCAGCTGCTGTTCGCCCAGGCCGGGCTGGTGAGTACAAAGAGAGCTGCGTTTCTGACTAATGCTGAACATGTGTCAGAGATGGACGTCAGCTTGAAATATATATATTTGACCTAGAGAGCAACACCTTTTATCCTAGCTGAATATAAGTTTTTGTTGTCTGTCGTTTTCATCTTTTACAACTCGCACACACGTATGAAAATAAGAAATAAACAATATTGAGTCCTTATTTTTTTAATCGTGACAAACCAAATGTATATATTACCCCCTAATTTTCTTTTGAACCCTTTTTACTTTAATTATTTTCACAGTTCTCAACACGTAAACACAACATGGATATTATGTATAGACAGAAACAAGCGTTCGTATCCGTTTAATGTGCTCATCTTCTATTTATATTATTTTACTATTGTATTCAAATGTATTTAAGTATACAACACCTATTTATTCTATTTACAAATCTAATCCACAAATGATCTGATTTGACTGTGAAACTTGTTTGTTTTTATCTCTGGTTTTCTAAAACATGCATGAGTTCATACTGACTCTAGTTTGGAACAACCTCTGGAAGCCTTTTATTTATTACTCAATACGTTGATTGCGCTGTCAAAATCCCTCTTTTCTCTAAAGCGGAGAGCATGTGAGTTATGAATAATTTGAGGATCAAGCTTTTTTAATCTTTACCAGGACAACCGTGAATTAGCTTCAGCTGCGATCAAACATTTAACATTTAGTGAGCATAATGGTGACATCAAAAGATTAGTTAAATCTTGTTTCTCTCTCTCCTATCTTTCATAAGAGTAGTTTTATGTTTGTGCAAGGTATACTAAGATAAACACGCGTGTAGGAAGTTATGTACGGGACCCTCCTACAGGGTTTTCGCTTGTTAACATCCATCACCACGGCGTAGCAGCACCACAGAGCACCGGATAGAAGGTGACAGTCTGACGTGAAGAGGCCTGTTGTACTTCACTCACACTCCTGCTTCACTTTCTGAATTCCTCCCTTTGTGCGTCTGAGGGTTTGGCATCTTGCGTGCCATTGTTTGTCAGACTTGTAATGGAGATGAGGAGCTATGTCTGCTTGCTTCTGAGGTGTAAACAAACACCAGAGAGACACAAAGGAGAAGACACATTCCTGCAGCATCTGGGGGAAGGATGGGCTCGAGAAAAGGGAGAGTCACGTGGAGGGAGGGAGAGGGAGGGGGGGGGTCAGCGGCAGGACAATTACACCGGTGTGTTTATGCTCCGCTGTTTATTTCCTCTGTGTGGTCTGAGGGAGTGTTCCCGATGCAGCACTGGCACCTCGTGCTGGCTGTAAAACAATCCCTGCAGGATGGACGAGCGCTGTGCGTCCGCTGCTGATCTGAGCCTATACACACGACACCAGAATGGATCCCAGCGTTGGGCATCAACACACATGGAGCGTCTTCTCATAAACACTTATATCAGGGCTGCAGCCAACTATTGTTTGGATTCTTGATTAATAGTAAGGTCTACAAAATGTCAGATTTAGGGGTTTGGGGTCCCTCCCGTTCTATTTCTGTTTCAAATATAATAGTAATATGGAATACAAATGTTCTAGAATTTGCCACAAATCAAAGCACTTAACTCTCACTGAATGGTTTTAACTCAGTTTTTCTTAAACTTGTATTGCTTCCACCATTGTCTTTTTGGCCTTTCCTGGTCTCACTTGTCATGGTTGTGTTTCTATGCGGCAGTGGGCCATTAAATGGTGCTTAACAGTTGCATTTTAAATGTGTTTTACCAATCGATTCCTGTTTTAATGAAATTAATTGTGGGGATTTTATTTTATAGGAAGTATGCATGACTGATGTTTGTTAAATTAACCAAAACAATATCCTCTGCAGTCCTCTTGGAGTACCGGGACCCAGATTTGAGAAACGCCATAAAATATCAAAAAAGTTTCACTTCCTAGTTTGGAGATGCAAGACTTTTAAAGCCATCAACAAATACATTAAGTATGATATAATATATACAGAAAAAAGCAGGAAACCTAATGTTGGAGAGGCAGAAAACAATACTTTTTTGGACACTTTTTAACTAACTGTTGCAGCATATAAATACTCCCTACACACTGTCTCTATATTCTTTCTGTTACACTCTCACTGTCAGACTCGACTTATCTGTTCTGCTGGAAAAACGTTATCTGCAGTAACTCCCTTTTTCCTATGAGTCACGGCTTTCTGAGAAGAGCTCGACCTCGTCTGTTTTGCTACATATCCTCCTCTTAACGTCCTCCCGATGTGTCAGTGTGTCTCTGCCTGACACACTGTTTACTCGAACGCTCTGCTTTCTCTGCCGGCAGCCCGGGGTCTCCGAGGATACACCTGCTTCTTTAATAACAATAGGGCCACTTCCTGCAATACAGGAAACAGTCTCCTCCCACTTTCCCTCCCTCTTTGTGACCCAGCAGAGGGACCTCGAGGAGCCAAGGCCACTTTCAAAGAACTTCTCAAATAAATGAGTAGCAGCCGGCAGGAAGACTGCCTGTTTGTTGTCACTGGCTGACTGAGTGCGCTTGGTTTCCTCACCTTGAACCTCCTCCCTCCGCTTGGTGGGAAATGAATGCCAGATGGCAATGAAACACTTTTGACTTCTGGTCATGTTTTTCCGCTGGTAAACTCTGCTGGGTTTGCATTATATAGAGGGGGAAACCAGTCTGTTTTGTTTTTAAGACTCAGTTATGTTACTTTCATGGAAGAATGTATCCCACCATTTCTCTAGATGTGTGTGAATCCGTCAACAGATTAATTGTGCCTTTCTTACAATATAGATGTTTATACAGCCCACATTTTCCCATAAATGTTGATCCTAAAAGTCTTAAACCTTTTTCATTTGATAATTTTCTGCACTACTGATACAAAAGTACCAGCTCTTTTTTCTTCAATGCAGTTTAGCTGACGTTTGCAGAGAATTTGAACTTTAAGTAATTTAAGGTTGCACCAATTGTTTTTTTTTTGCATGTGTGCATGTAGCTTTTAAGAATAGAGGCTGTGGCGCAGTGGGATAGTGCGCTGATCTTCGGGACAGGAGAGAGTAGGTCCCAGTGCCGTCAGCCTGTCGTTGTGTCCCTGGGAAAGACACTTTTTGCTCCCGTGGGGATTGCCCACAGTATTGAATGTATGCAAGTCGCTTTGGTTAAAAGCCACGTACAGCTGACATGCATTACCCTTATGGATTACTTAAACTTATATATATAAAATAACAAATTCATTCAGCAGTTTTTGCATCAGACACTTTTGAACATACTTCAATAATGTAATGTTTGACAGGCTGCGAAAATAAAGCGCTTCTCCCTTCTTTGGGATGACTCAAAGCACAAAGACTGCCACACAAGCCTTCAGTCACACAGTCACACACTACCATACATGGTGCCCGCTGCTCTTCAGGAGTGATAAACAGTCACACACACTTACACACTCATGTTTACTCAACCCAGTTTGGAGTTTCTGCACAAGATAGTGACTTGTTGACTTCCTCCTGAGCCCCTCATGGTTAATGTTTACTACAGTGGTCTCCGCTACCAGCCAGGAAAAGAATCTCATTGTGGAGATTTTTAAAGCTTTGTAGTATTTACCTATTTTTTTAAAACCTTAAATTTGATGCCCTCAATGTTGGGTCATATATCTCCCTGCTGTATTGCATATCGATGTCTTTGTCGGTGTTGCTTTGAAGTCAGAAACTGCAGTACGGTGGCAACACTGCTCCTCAATAAGGAGTGAGATTGCTGTGAGTACACCTTGTATCTGATGCAGGTGTGTTTGTGTGACCCAACAGGTCGTGGTTGATACAGCGCAGATCGAGAACAAGGAGGCCTACGCTCCACAGATCACTCTGGAGGGCTCCAAGGTGATCGTCCAGGTCCCCTCCACATGGTGAGTACATCCCAACACTTTTAAAGGAGGAGGTGTCAAGAAATAGCTGACAAATGACACATGAACCATATTTAGATCGCTTCCCAGGTACAGTCGCATGCAATATTTGATCATATGGTCTCAGAAGAGTTTAAGTGATGAGAGAGTGTACATATTCAAATCATATGCATATCGACAGAGATGGGAGGTAGGAGAGCAGACACTGAGGATCTAACACTCAAATGTAGGACCAAATGGTTCAACGCTTCAAAACATCATTCATAACTTTGACAGTTTTTCCTCATGATTCTTTGCAAGTCTTTTCATTCTGTGCACCTTCGCAGATGAAAGATGAATCGTTACAAAAATGTGAGGAGTTTAAAAGCATTCAAGTAGAGAGATGTTTTTCCAAGCTGTGGTGAGGCAGTTATCCAATGAATTCACTAAAGTCTGTACAGCTGAAACCGTAGCCTGTCGGGTTGTATCTCTTGTTTATGAATGTCAAATGTGGAGTATTCATCTGTTCTGCAAGCACACCTGGGCGTCCATATGCAAGACATTGTCAGGATTTATATTTCCTGCCTCGTCATCGTGTTCAGGTGTCTGAAGGAGGACCCAGCCACGATGTCTCTGCTGCAGCGGAGCTTGGATCCGGAGAAGACTCTGGGTCTGGTGGACGTTCTGTACACAGCCGTATTCGACATCAACAGGTGGAAGGAGAGGAAGTGAGTCCACGTCAAATAATAATAAACGGCTATTAAATGAAAAGAACAATTGGCTTTCTGTACAGGTGATGTGTAAAGGATTAGTTGACTCTACTTGAGTTTTAGCATTTCAAAGTCATGTTAAGGTATATCTATCTTTCTGATTGAAAACATTAAATGATAAACACTATAATCCTTTCCTTTCTCTTCCCCCCTCCAGAGAGCAGTCGCTGCCCACTATTCAGCTCCAGCTGCAGCGGGAGACCCCTGACTACAGCGTCCAGGTGGACCTGCCCCCGGGCCCCTGCTCCAAGACCTCCAGCGGCTTACCCAAAACGATCTCCAAGCTGACCTCCAAGTTCACCAAGAAAGTCTCGTCCAGTTCCAACAGCGGGGGCAGCTACTCCATCCCCAGCACCCCTTCCCGCAGCATGCTGAGCAGCAGCAGCTCCGAGGACAAATCCAAGAGCCTGGGCCACGGCGACGGGCGGCTGCAGAGTATCCTGCAGATGAGCAGCCTGTCCTGCACCCCCGACCCCTCCCAGCTGGCCAACGGCTCGGGGCCCGACGACCAGGGCATGAACCTGCCCACCGACCAGGAGATGCAGGACGTCATCGACTTCCTCTCGGGGTTCAACATGGGGAAATCCCAGCAGGCCTCCCCCCTGGTGAAGAGGAGGAACTCTGTGGCGTCTGCAAATCCCGCCGAGCTGAAGCCCCCCAGCGGAGCCCCGCCCACCTCTCAGTCCGTCTCCCACAGCGCCCTGCAGCCCCAGCCCCAGCTTCCCCCACCAGTGCAGAAGCAGCAGCAACCTCCTCCTCCCCAGCAGCAGCCCCCTCCTCCCCCGCAGCAGCAGCCTTCCCCCCAGGCCCTGCAGTACTACCAGCACCTCCTGCAGCCCATCAGTCAGCAGCAGCCTCCCCCCCCTCAGCAGACCCCGCCCCAGGTCCTCGCGCAGCAGAGAGCACCCAGCAAGTGGCTCGGTGGCTCCTCAAACCAGCAGCCTCCTCCCCCGCAGCAGGGCCCCCCGGGAGGGCTGTCCCCCCTCGGTCCCATCGGGCAGTGGGGGTCCCCTGGCCAGCCGGACCTGAGCTCGGACCTGTACAGCCTGGGTCTAGTCAGCACCTACATGGACAGCGTGATGTCGGAGATGCTGGGGCAGAAACCACAGGGGCCCCGCAACAACACCTGGCCCAACAGGGACCAGAGTGAGGGGGTGTTCGGGGTCCTGGGGGACACGCTGCCCTTCGACCCAGCAGGTGACATCCCTCTTCCTCTTGTATTCCCACTAGGGGTTCTTTCCCATCCCATTATCATGGAATCAACATGTCTATTGGGATTATGGACCCTGAGAACAACAAGTAAACAATACAAAATGAAGGATAAAATCAAAATCTATTAATTTAAAACGGACAATGCACATTAATGGAAGATGACTTGCATAATGCACATTTGATTATACCGTGTAAATCATCCAGCACCACTTAATAATCCCCTTCTCTCTCCTCTCCCTTCACACGTGTTTTGAGTTAAAGTAGTTTGCCTAAAAAGACACAAAAACCAGTGAACTGATAACATTTTTCTTTTAGATATCGCAAACTCATCTATAGACATTTCCTAATTGAAAGACATTTACAAATTGTCAAAAAATAAATGTAATTTTACATCATTTTAGTTCATATCCTATAAAAATGTGAAAAGAAATAGCAGATAATAAATAAACTCCTCCCAAAAATCTTAAATATAAAGCTTTCTTAAGAAGTCAATTAGAGACAGACTACAACCAGTAGTGGAAGTATCTGGTTATTCTTTAAGCTCTCCATATTGATGTGACATTAATTCTGCTTAGGTCGGAGCCCAAAATAGCTCCATTGCCTTGCGTTAGCCTTACAGCATGGTAATAAAATCTATTTATATCCCATCGTCGACCATCCAGACAGACCTCAAACGTCTGACCCTGATGTGAGTGAAATAATGTGTGGCTCAGAGTGAGCAGCTGTTTCCTCCTGCAGAGTGACGCTTTCTGCTGAGTTTCTCCTGTCAGAAGCTATTTTTACAGAGCAGCAGACTCTTTTGATTGCACTCGGGTCTTTTGTGCAGAGTTGACTCACAGCCTTTTGTGATTTTTCTGCTACGCTCGACAGTCTGGCGGATCGTGCCAAAGAGAAAAAGCTGATTGTGTCAGAAACTCACCGAGTGTTTGTCCTCTCTCCCCCCCCCCCCCGCTCAGTGGGTTCAGACCCAGAGTTCGCTCGTTACGTGGCCGGCGTCAGTCAGGCCATGCAGCAGAAACGGCAGGTGCAGCACATCCGTCGCCCCAGCAACACACGCAGCAACTGGCCAATGGCTGAAGAGCAGCACAGGACCTGGTCCCACCCGGAGTACTACAGCGAGGGGTGGGTGTCTCATCGATCACACTCTGCTGAACAGGGGGGGGAAATCATATCATCAAATAGAAAAATACAACACGTTACATTTAACCTAGGAAATCTAAAATGTGGGAATGGACAACTTTGATGTAGAAATGTGTCCATAACACTTGAGACTATAACCTCAGCGCTAACTCCTCCTCTTCCCGTGTCCTTCAGGGAGGTGAACAGCAGCTGGTCGGCCAATCAGGGGGACTCTGCCAGCTCCAGCGACGAGACGTCCTCAGCCAACGGAGACAGTCTGTTCTCCATGTTCTCCGGGCCGGACCTGGTAGCGGCGGTTAAACAGAGGAGGTAAGACCGCACTGATGACCGTCACACATGGGGAGGGACTGGATCTCTCTGGCTGTGTGGGAGATGCTCCAGCTGTGCTAACGTTTAATTTAAATGTCTCTGTTGTCAGAAAACACAGCTGTGGAGAGCCTGAGGTTTGCACCCTGCCCTCCCCACCACTGCATCACCTCGTCGATGATAACCAGGTAATGTATGACCCCCCCCCCCCCCCCCCCTCTAACTGACTAAAAAAGCATTGAGAAATAGTTGTGGTAACTCTGTAAAAGCCCTGGTGAGAAATGTGTAGCGCTGCCAGAGTCCTAACTTTGAGACGAGTCGGATCTTGATGCGTCTCGTTGATTGGTTCCTGACTTTCTCAACGTGTTCCGCCCCACAGGACAGCAAAACTAAGACCTGGCCCCCCAAGGCTCCGTGGCAGCACTCCACCCACAGCAACACCATGCCCAATCCCAGCTCTTCCTTGTACCAGATGAACCTCCCCCCCTCCTCCCAGTGGAGCGACTCCATGCAGATGCTGCAGTCTCCGGTGTGGTCCACCGCCGGCGACTGCCCCCCCTCCTCCGGCATCTCCTCTGGCTTTCCCTTCACTCAGCAGCAGCAGCAGCAACAACAACAACAACAACAACACAAACCCATGACCAAGGGCTTCAAATCCTTCCCCCTGAAACACGAGCACAGGCCCTCTTACCTCCACCAGTACTGATCTCTGCCCCCCTCCCCCGACGAATTGGAAGATTTCAAAGCCTCAGCGGCAACATTAAGTAAACACACTGGCTAAACATTTTTGTATCTATTTTTCCATGTCAACATCTCCCCCCCCCCCCCCCCCCCCCCCCCCCCCCCACTTTGAGAAAAAAGGAGGCGTATTTTGAAGTTTTCCGCCATGTTTTAACTACGACAGGTGCATGCTGGCAGTGGTCGTTTCTCTGTCTGTCTCCTCGGACAAGAGCTGGAGACGCGCACGGCCATCACCCGCGTGTGTGTGTGTGTGTGTGTGTGTGTGTGTGTGTGTGTGTGTGTGTGTGTGTGTGTGTGTGTGTGTGTGTGTGTGTGTGTGTGTGTGTGTGTGTGTGTGTGTGTGTGTGTGTGTGTGTGTGTGTGTGTGTGTGTGTGTGTGTGTGTGTGTGTGTGTGTGTGTGTGTGTGTGTGTGTGTGTGTGTGTGTGTGTGTGTGTGTGTGTGTGTGTGTGTGTGTGTGTGTGTGTGTGTGTGTGTGTGTGTGTGTGTGTGTGATTACAAGGGGGCTTCAAATGCTCTCATTTTTGCCCATGATGAATATACTGTGTCTACATAGCTGTAACTGCCAAATCTCACGCAAGACGGCTCAGAATACAGCTACCATCTACTGTTTCATAGCTTGTAAAATACTGAAATATAAATATTTAGTTCTTTTTATTAAGAGGCTTTGAGCAGGCTCAGCATAAATATAGTAAGTCACTGCGGAGGTGTAATTTGAGAGATATATACACTACTTTTTTCAGCGACTGACCAGAGTTTAGAGTTATAGCCGTAACTATGTGCCATGTTGGTATTGATAGCACTTCCCAACCAAAGCGTTGTTCAGAAGATGAATGGTGCTGGAGCGATGAGAGATTATTGATTCAACCGTGAAGTCACGCCCGATTGGACGAGAGCTTTAGGGAACTCCTTCACACGCATTCATCTCCTCTAATTGGCAGTTGTTTGATCCAGATTGACACTAACTCCCATATACCTAACTCTTTTTTTCTCTTCTGTTTAATAATACAATATTTTTCTTGTACAATTATTGACAGTATTAATCTTATTTTTGTATTTTCTTACATGTTATACCATTACTGTATGTTAGTATTCTTGTAGGCATATGACATAACCCATTATTTTCCACCTCCCAATATGTGAAAAAGCACATTCTTTTCCTACAGAGTTGAACTTCACCATCTATCTATAAAGGTTACCAAATATGCCATGCTCGACACTAAACCATCGTGCGGTGAGGGCGTTTTCGAGCCCTTGTTTCTGCGGTTTCTATGGCAGTGGGCTGCATTTAAAGCCCAGAATGTTATCTTTGTGATGTTTGCGGATGCCAATGTTGCCTGTATTTATGAAATGACACCATGTTTTCAGAAAACTAACATACTTAACATGTTTACAGAGAATTGTTTGCTGTATATACATATAAATATATATCTTTTTATAGTTAATGTGCTTTGCACAATCAAGATATAGGGTTTGTTGCTTTCTGTCTGTGTTTTCTCCCTAACTGTCGCAGCCTTTTTTAAAGAACTCGTTACAGACCTTGGACTGTAACTGTTAGCTTCTCAGCTGTGTCAAATGGTTTACTAGTGGCTTCTACAAAAAATAAAAAATAATAAAAACATGTTGCCCTGATAGACGATATGAAGGGGACTGCTTGGCTTATGTTGCTTCTTGTTCTCTTGAGCTGGCAACTGAATCTTTCCAAGTGTACCAGCAATGCAAAAAACGAATAAAAATGACTAGCAATTCAAACTTGTCTTTGTAGTTTTTCTGTCCAACAGTCGCTCAAATCTTCTTGTTTGTGTTCATTTATACCATCTGATCCAGGACGCAACGTGAATAAAAAATATCTTTTAATGTTCAACTCGCACCAAAGAATTATGTTTTCAATTCAGACTTTTCCATTTAATGAAATTAAATATAGCATGTCTTAGGGGAAGCAGCAGTCATCTGGTGACATTACAGGAAACTATATTTGTTGTGTTGTAGAATGATTCCCAAGTTTCCTACAGCACGGCCTTCATCACGACTCTCCATGTCCGTTCACAGTTGGCGTCGAGGTTTCATTAGACGAGGACTGAAAACAGAAACAATAACGGAGTATTAGAAATAAGCAAATAGTAACTGAAACTCCTCCAATTCTATACTGTGTTATGAGTAGTAGCAGTTTCTCTGTACATTTGCGGGTGGAGGCATGGTGTCTGGGCTGGCATCAGCGATGGTGCCCAAATAGACGATGTTCCGGTGCAGGATCTGTTGATATCTGTCGGAACAGAAGACAATCAGGGGCTGAGAGTACCAATCAGAAATGAGACGGATAATACACACCGGTGTACAAATGTAGGTGGCTTAAGTCATTTTTTAAAAACCAGTAGCGAGCATATTAACAACAACAACACATTGGTACATTCAATTCAAACACCTAACCTAAAATGAGCTTTATATGTGTAAAAAATAAAGAGCACATTTGGCAGCATACAGAGTACTTTCCCACTTTAGGATCATTTACTTTATTATACTCGCATACATTTATTGTGACAGAGTTGATTTACATTGTACTATTACCACTTCTATCTAAGGATATCTGAGTATTTCTTCCACTACTGATGTGAATAATCCAATGATATGATATCTTATAATGTAAAAACTTTAAAACACTTTTGGCTGCATAGAGTTTACATTTAGTGTTAGGTAGATTATCTCGGTTACACTAAAATACCATAACTCTAGGATTGTTTTAACTTACTGAACACACTCCACTGCTCGTCCTTTCTGCATGTATTCAGTGATGCATCTGATTAACTGGTCGTTTTCATCCAGCAACTGTAAAACAAAACACAGACCAACTTTACCAGCAGGCAGAAGATAATATGTTCATGTGTGTGTGTGTGTGTGTGTGTGTGTGTGTGTGTCACCAAACATTTTCACACCGAACTGCACTAATTATTGCTGGTTTTCGTTATGTATGAATTGTAAACAAAGAGTGGTGAAAGCTGGAGGCTAACGTTAGCTGCTAATGCTAACACCATAGGTAATGTACGGGGAGCTAACAGCTATTTAGCCGCTTCCTTAAACACCGTTTTATTGGTGTCTTACCCTTTGTATGGTTTCTTGGTTTACTTTAGCCTTCCCTCGTAGTTTCTTCGGCACAAAAACAATGGACATGTTTGTGTAATCGCAGTTATTTTATCACTTGCAGCTCTTCTTCTTCTTCCTCTTCTTCTTCACCTCCTCCTCTTCTGTATTTGTCTTCTTCGCGTGTTATGTTCGACGGCAGTGTGATTCTTGTTGTACTGCCGCCATCTGCTGGAGAATTGCAGTATAGCAGCCGAACACTCAACCCCAATTACTATCTACTTAGTGTCTTAACTCTTCAAAGGTTGTTAGGGTAATGTACGTTAATTGTAAAAAGTAATCAACGCTTTGTGGCCTAAGCCTATGTGGCTGTTATCATGAATTATCCATTCTTAAAATACACCAATAGTTGTACATTTCAAACAATTTAAGGTTAATTAAAACCTTAACAAAAAGAAAAAAGGAAAAGCAGCTTGTGAATTCATTGTTTGTTTATATGTCAATAGACCAATTGATAAATAGTTTCAACCGTACAAGAAAATATAAGTTCACGAATGTTGTAATATTTTATGTGTGGTCATCTTGATAGCTGCAGCATATCAAGATATTACAGTGATGTACTAAGTGAAATATTTCGTTCTGAAAGTAAAAAGTGGCATGACCTTCTAAGCACAAACCAATGCAGGCCACATTTATTAATACTAGATCAACTTAAATTACCCAGCACATTGTGTCCCTGGAGGATAACCTTTAGCATGTTGAACCTCCATGAACAATCCTCTTGTGCCACCATCAGGCTGATACATCTAACTGACCCATGATCCCTCAAGAGGATCCCAGATGCATCTTAATATCCTTCATATAAAAAGCTGTAGATAACTATGCTTAAGATAAACAGTGATGAAAGCCTCACTTTAACAGGGTTTGTTGTGTAAGACTTTAATATTGTAACACGGTTTACAGAAACGGTTGAAATATGGTAAAAAAAACGTGAGTAATTCTATCATAAAACAAAACCATGGAGGTAGATTGATGGCTGTACCAACGTATTCGGTTCAATGTAAGGCTGTGGAATCAAATATGTTTCTCTTGATCTATATTATATAAAAAGCATTCGGATGAGATTTTTGTTCGTCTTCTCTTCCATTTAAAGATATATGGATATATTTTCTTGCGTAACTTGTGAGGCAAAATGTAAAACTTGATTGTAGAAGATCTGTTCTAATAATCTCCTAAATACAAAGATCTTATTTGAAAGGAAAGCAGTAACACACACTGCAGTAGTAGCACCACAGAGCAATAATAAGGAACATGTGGACATAAATAAAAACAGCAGAGACTGAATATTGTACAACTCTTTATTTTACGTAAAAACTCAATTTGCTGATATTCTCATGAAAACAATTCCTGGTTCACAATTCCAGTGACTGGAAGGAGTAACAAACATATGAAAACATGTCAGTTTTTAATACTTTTTCTACCTCAAATTCAATCTTGCTGGTTATTGCGAAAGCCCCGTGTGAAGTGATGGTTTCTACGGCTGTCATGCAGTGATCAGCAGGTATATATATCCAGTCAAAAAGCTAAATTTCATATTTTCAAATGGGCTGCTTCGTTTTACAGCACAGCTACTGAGAAGGATCTAGCCTCGCCTTGTAGTGCTATCAATACATTTGTTGACTTAAGTTAAAGGGAGAGCTGTAAAAATCCACCACTGTGAAGGCACTCCCTAAAGTACTAACAAATCAGAGCCAGAAAGAAAATTATCCCCCCCACCTCCCTCCCAATACACTGGCACCACATCCAGGTCACGTCCCTTTGTTCACAAGTGTGTAAAAAACCGAAATCACTCCAGAGAACAATCCCATTGACAACAATGCAACAAGAGGAGCTACAAACAAAGCCAAAGAGGGTAGAACAGATACACTTTGAGAACTCAATCAAATCACAGACAAGGTTTTCCCATTTCTAGTCAATTATCCGAGTTGCAGAGGAATAACAGCAGGTGGAACGACTGTAAGACAATTCATAGGATGCCGAGAACAGAGAAAAAACTCATGCTTTAACCGAGGGCTCAATAAGAGAAAACGTGTCGTCTAATATTTATTACATCTCAAATGCTCAGGCTTTCTTTTTGGCAATATAGCGGAGCATTCTTTCCAAATCGGACTCGTTTTAAGGTCGTTCTGCAGGTTTTAAGTGAATTAACTCAATTATTCCTTTCCTAAGAACTTCTAAAGGCATTTAAAGTAATGGATGTTCCTCTTTTCACAGACACAAATCCTGGGAATGCTTTGTTTCGTCAACTATATATATATAAAAAAAGACAGACCCGGTCAAAAGAAAGACTACAAATGCTTACTAAAACTAAACCCCGTTCATCCTACTGATTGCTTGCATTAAGGGGGCCACCGTTAACAGGCATACAGCCACTGACGTAAAGCAGACTGTTCATCTGGAGGTTTGAGGGGTCACAGTATGATCTACATAACTAAATACTGAATGAACATTTTCTAAAATAAAACAACGAGTGTGTCTGGGTGGCGAGACAGTTAGCCGGGGTAGAATATGAGCGTCAGATATACATTCATCACAATATTCAGGTCAGATTTTTTTTTTTTTTTGCTGGCTTTTGATTTCACTTCAATTGAGAAATAATGGATGTTTCCAAAAAATAAAAACACTGAATACATGGCAACTGAACTAAGCAAGTCAGGGCAGAAAAAAGCACGGTGCGACAGGCGATGCAGTGAATCTTGGTGCCAACGTACATGACGGGATCAGAAAATGAAGTAAAACAATAAAGCTATCGATCACATGACTGGTGATCCTCTCACAGCATCAGTGGGGCTTCCACTGTCGCTCCATGCAAAAACACCGGACTCGAAGCAAAGGTATTTACACTCGTCCATCTGCTGCTTACAAAACAATATGCCTGGGCTGACAATAATAAAACAAAACAAAAATAAGCCTAATTCTCAAAGTGGAGAAAAGGGAGCTGCACTCTCACCCCCCAACCCCCTCCCACCGATGTAACGCAGTCCACCTCTCTGCTGGTGACTGACAGGATGTCTTCATTCTTTCCGTCAAATGTTGAGACCAAAGAATATATTGAACAGAATCATGATGATGGGATACAATTTTCAAATCGGGTGTGGTACTACGCAGCCACCTTGTTGTCCTTCTGGTGGAAAAAAACAACCACAAGGTTAGAAAAGATGTACCTTTTCTGCTCTTAAATACAATTCTATGCTGGCTTATTTACCCTGTATTCAAAATCAGAGAAATCCCGGCCTCCTCTGCCGCCCCTGAATGCGCCTCTGAAGCCAGGTGGGGGACCTCTCGGGGGCGCGAAGGAGCCTCTGCTCAGGGGTCGCCCTCTGCCGCCACGAGGCCCCATGAAGCCTCTGCCGCGGAAACCTCCTCTTCCTCGGTTGTGCCTCAGAGGGATGCCGAATGTCTCTGAGTTCATCCGTCTCTCCTCCGCCCAGGTGTTTCTCCGCTGGCTGAAACACAGGATAGAGCAGGAAACATAACGGTGACAAACGTACCTCAGAAAATAAAAATTAGACATGAAGGGGGGGGGGGGGGGGATATAGAGGTCATTTTGGCACAATGGTTTGCAACAGGGTAAGGGAGGTCAGATTTAATGACCTGTTACAGTAAAAAAAAGCTGAATTTCTCCAGGAGGAGGAAAATATGTGACGTACCTTGAGAAGCCTCTATCGCCCCCTTTACTAAAAGAAAGAAAACAAAGAGAGAGTTCATCAGTACAACAGACAGAATCATTCACACAGATTTCCTCTTTTCAGGAGAGAAAGCGTTCATCCCAGAGTGAGGACATGCTGAGGTACCTTAAATCATCAGCAGACAGGTTATCGAAGAAGGACTTGGTCTTGTCGTAGTAAGTGTTGCTCACAGCCTCTTCTTCTTCGTTGGTGGTGGTAGTGGTGGCGGTGGTTGTGGTGCCCTCGCTGGCCGGATGTTCTGCTGACTCTGCAGCTTCTTCTCCATTCAAAGACTTCTCAATCTTGTCGTCTGTCGGAAAAAATTCAGTCCAACATTAGAACCACCTTCAAAGACCATCCATCCACACATCTACTGTAGTCCTGTGCTTTGGAAAGCTTGCTGCCTCTACACTGACAGTACTCGGGTGTGTTGCAGCCGTACCTTTCAGTTTGAGTTTGTTCTGCAGCTCTTTGTCGATCTCATCCTTGTTGAACTGAGCGTTGGCGGTCTCAAAGTCAAAATCTTCTTCAAACTTCATCGCACCGTCCCGACGCACGTTCATTCTGCCTCTGCTGCGGTTTCCTCTGCCGCGGCCACGGCGGTTAGACTGAAGACCAGCTGAGAAATGACCAAATAAATACAATGAATAAAGCAGCAGGGCATGCTGTGCAGTCACAAATAGTGGTAAGCTCTCATCTATCAGAAGGAGTCTAGGAGTTGCTGTCAGTTCAATACATCACCCCGAATATGTGCCAACGCAATAAAAAAAAAGCAACAACCAGTAAGGTCACCAAAAGTAATACTTGGCGGCAAATCTTCTGCCGTCAGTGACTAGCTGTAGTCTAGACATATGCAGAGGCCAGGGTCCTTTCCTGGAAATGTCTGGCCAGACCTCTAAAAGTCCAAAAACCCTTTAAACTGATTGTCAGACCTTTAATCTCATTAATCTGTCACAATCTATCTAATGTGTTAGACCGCTTTAAGAGAACAGTGATGAAATACTAATGAAATCTAAGAGTGATGGATTAGAAATATTAAGAAGGCTTACAAAACTAGAATATGAAATACACATTTCAGATTTGTATTCTTTCGAAATTAAACCTTGACCATGTTGACAATCAGACTCCTTCTCTGTAAAACTTCTGCCCAAACAAAGTCAAAGTCATTGGTGAATATATAAAGTTGTAGCTCTCACCAGTGTAGCGCTTGTTGGGATCTCGGTTCTCCATAGCACCGTGTTCATGTTCTGGCTGTGACACTGTCTGAACCTCAGGAGCTGAACAGCAAAAGAGAATATTTTCAATTTTATTCAACTCAACTTAAAGTAGTATTGCCTTGGTAATGGTTGCAACTTTGTGAAATAACCATTAAGACTAATTTAGATATGGCACAGATTAAAATGTAATCTAAAAAGTGGTAAAGTGTCTTTACCACGTCTCTGCTCCAGGAGGTCGGGGGGCTTCTGGAGGCCTCCGGTGCTGCTGGTGGGTCTGGGCGCCGCAGTCGGCTGAGGCCTATGACCTACAGGAGCAGGGGGGGCTGAGGCAGAAACAGGTGGGGGCTGCACTGCCTGCTCCAGAATGGGACGTTTTTTCAAAGACTCCAGCTCGGGACTGGCGCGTCCTTCAGGAAACAAATTAAGAATACACTTTTAGATTTGGGTTTCTAGATTATTTTTTCCAACATTCCAGACAAATAGTTTTTTATTTATTCATAAAATAACAAACTTGTATCTGTCTGTCACTTAAATAAGGCAATTGTCCTAGGTCATATTATCATGTTGGAAAACATTTCCACAGTTTCCGGTGCATCCTGTGAGTCCAGGATGATAATAGACAGTTATTTTGAATAAGATCTACTCCTTACCTCCAGCAGATCCAAACGGCTGAGAAGCCAGGGTGTTAACACCGAACTGGCTGTACGGTGCCGGAGGGGCCTTGCTGAGAGGAGCATAGGGCCCCGGGGCCTGGAAAGAGGGCGGTGGTGCAACATTGGTGGATCCAAGTGACGACTAGAAAAATAATAACAGCGAGTTAAAACACATGAAAACAAAATTGTTGGGGAAGGTTTGATTATTGACACCATTAGAAATACTAGGGATGTTGACCGAAGCATTAGCTGCAGATTGAAGGTATTGTAGTGAACACATTTTGACAGAGTTGAAAGTGTTTTTTTATGTTTACTAGGCAAGTGTTTAAATCCTCAGAGTCAATGCATTACTCGCTTTTTTGGATCACCAGAATCTCAGCTCAGTTGTGGAACTCTGTTAGTGCTTCATGCTCAAAGTCAATTTAAATTTAATGTGCAATTTATGAGCTAGAATGTGACTGGTTCTGTTCTTAACTTAGTCCTTATAAGGTCTATTGTTTTGTCCTGGCATTAAAAGCACAGGTGTGAGCGATAACATTACTCAGTGATGGCTGCGTTATAATCAGGTGAGCCAGTTTCAGAGCACTGGCTGGAACGCTGCTTCACTGAGACTTTGATGAGATGAAGCAGAGCCATAATTAAATTGATCAGATATGCCTGTGCCTTTCCCACTGTGACGAGTCTGAATGTGTGAATAAAAAATGCCTTTTGGACCAGAGTACGGCATGTTTTGTTGTGCTACATATTGCTTTTCACAGCAATGTTTCTGAAAAAGAAAACTCACCAAACCAATGATAACTGTATAGAAAAGTTCCCTGACTTGTGAAACAAATAAAGCTTTTTCCACTGCAGGCATTTCAAGTTGTCATTGTAAGAAGAGCAAATATGTTACTAAAAACAGTAGCAGTGGATCTCCAGTAAGTTGGACAGTGAGCCAGTGTGCACAATGCATGCACCCTAAAAAAAGTTACCTGTCCTCAGCTTCCCTATGACTGAATACAAAATATACAGAATATGTTTAAAGTGCAGGAATGAAGATGAACTTACTTGAACTATAGCAGGGTCCTGAGGCAGGGAGCTAGTTGCTTTGGGCGGCTCACAGACTGTCAGGTCCTTTATGTCACTTCCTCGGAAGATGATGTACTCAAACACTTCATCCCGAGGAGGAATAGGCCTGTCAGTGGGCCGGTCCTCCGTGCCGAAAGAGCGCACTGTTGGGAAAATACAAAGGATGACTCACGTTAGAGATGCAACAAGTACTAACATATGCACAGAAAAACTGCGTACTCTAAGACTAATTGAATAATTTGTTGTGTATACTCGACAATTAAAAAATAAATAAAAATATGGAAATGTCCTGCTTTTCTCATATAGATGTAATTATCTTTTGAGTTTTAGACTGCCAAATGTAACCTTTCAAGACATCATCCTTGACATTGAGAAACTATGCTGGAGACCAAAATTAGACCAATTGTTTATTCATTTTAGATTAATGGGTAAAGAAGGTGGGAACCCCTTGTTCAAATGACATTACAATTTTCTAAAATGTCTTCTTATTTAGGATATTATTTTAGATACAAAACTGTATTATCTAAAAAATATGTGTGCGCACTGCACTTACTATGCAAATTCATGCACAATGTTATTGTTCAAATGAATGAGCCAACTCATCTCTGCAAGAAACATCTCTAAGTTTAAAAACAAAAAGAGTTGCAAGTTAAATATTTCCTAGTTTAAATTATCCTGTTTAGTGATCAAATATGTATCCAATAATACAATGTAGTTATAGTCGCACTTGAGTGACTTTCGATGACGCAGCTAGTACTTTACTAGCTTAGGAAATGACGTGTAATTTGTTTAATTTCTATGTTTTACGTCTGAGTTCACTTCACAAACGCTCAGAATAAAGCCTTAAATATAACCTAGAGTATAACCCGTGATTACACTTAAAACAACATACGTTTTCACGTAACTAAAGTCGTTTAAATTAAACGGTAAACCACTTGGTACTCAGTAATAAAAGGCAACATATTTACCGTTAGGCCAAAACACAAGGTAAACAAAGGACGCTGAGTGCTAACTAAGCTAACAGTTAGCTACTATGCTAAGCTAAAGGATGCTAACCACTTAGCTACAGGGTTAAGCTAGCATGGCTAACTGCGCTGAAATTAATCACGCTTTGCTTAATTTAACACGTTTATGCGTTCCTTACAACCCATTTAAGTACTACAGTCCACCTCTTGGGGTAGCTAACTTACCTTTAGCAAGAGCTACGGTCGAGTTTTCCGTATCAATGGTGTACAAAATTCCTTCATAACGGATCCCGGCCTTGGAGATTAAGCTAATTTTGCTCCCAATGTACGGCGTTCCTCCTCCGCTCATGTTGGAATATCTGGTTTTTCACGATATTTGACTGGATTTTCTTCGGTCAAACGAGATGTTTAGATGTTGTATTTATCAGAGCTGTTGTTCTTAGTCTACATTACACGAGAAAGGGTGAATTAAGCAGTGAATAAGCCTCGCTGGATGCAGGACAGACCTTTACCACGACATGGCCGATTTCATTTTCCTTCACCCGCCGCTGAGGATGCTGGGTAAAAAAATAGGCTGCGTCATATTCCTCTAAAGTCACCTCCTCTTCCTTCAAGTGTTTTATGGATTTTCTAAAAGAACATATATGAATATTATACTTTCCTTTTGTGAATACGGTCCTCCCCTAAAATAAAACTGTTAAAAAGAAAAAATCTGCATCCAATTATTGATGTTTTTATTCGAGAACATATGTAAACATCATATATTTTGTATACAAAAAAAATCACATCAGGGGTGGAATTAAATATAAGTTAAAAACACAATTAGTTTTGATTGCATTTTTATTCCTAGTTCTTGGTAAACATTTTCAAAATTACGTTTGGAGTTTCGACAAACGTTGTTTGACCATTCAACACTGACACCGAAGTATAATACCCAGTTCGACCCTCAGCAAATAACATTTATAAAAACAATATCACATATTTATGCCCTTTTTAGTGCATTTTTAAGATTATGTTTTGGATTTGAGAACAATTAATCTTTTTTTAAAAGGGTTATATTGAAACAACAGAGCATTTCTTTGTTTTTCTGGAAACAATCAATGGTTAAATAGTAAAACAACAGCAATGCCATAATTTGTAGGTTAAATCATGCTTTGGTGTCTCATTACAAGACACACATTTTGACCTAGGCTTCAGTTGCAGACAAAATACCTACACTATAAAATACAACACAATAAAATCATAAAATAAAAGTAAAATACCCAGGCTGAGTACATTCCATGAGACATACTTATAGATATAATAGTTTATTTTTTGTATTTCTTAGGCACATTTTGCCCCTCAATGTATATTTCTAGGGGCATTTCTTAGTGCATTATTGCACATTTCCCCGCACATTTAACCAACATTGAAACATTTTTTAAATCAGCTATAAATAAACTGTGTTTTAAATAAATGACCGTTCATGGAAAATACAACCAGGATGCCCCCCTCTTAAGGTGACGTCAGATTCATTCCCACAATGCATAGTAACACGCATGCGTACTGTAGTAGAAAAAAAAAGGAAAAAAAAAAAAGACAGCTATCTGTGATCAGAGATGGCGGACGCCTCCGACCCCCTGGAAGATATGCTGTTTTCAGAGGTGGATGAGAAAGCTGTGAGCGACCTGGTGGGCTCTTTGGAGTCCCAGCTGTCCGGACAAAGCAACCCTGGAGGAAAAGCAGAGGAAAACGGAGGCTCCGTGGCCCCCGCTAACCATCACTTGGGGAAAACGCTACCAGCTACACAGGAACAACAACAACAAGGACGGCGGTATAATAAACCCGAGATGCACCAGGACGCAAACTGCAAAGATAAAACTGTAACGTCTTCTCCTCCAGGATGCACCGGTTCCTTTACCGATCCTACCCCCACTTCTGCAGCCTGTGGCGGGTCGCAATCGCACGGAGCATCCCTCACAACACTGACCGCCTCTGGTGTGTCAACTTTGGCATCGACGCCGGGCAGCATCAGCACCACATCCAGCAAGGTGAGCCCGGGGAAACGCGTAAGCACGCCGAGGAGAAACGCTTCTGCTCGGATCAAGAGTTTGAACGGCGCCGCTATACCGACCAGGAGGAACAGCATCACGGGGGAAAACCTGAGCCCTCCCGTGGATGCAACTACACCAAACTCTGCTCCTCTGGCGGTGACAGCCTCTATTAATGCTTCTACTTTCACTGTATCTCATGCAAACATCCCTGCAGGACAGTCAGCTATTGCTCTGGACCGGGGTACTCCCACTATCGCTTTGCAGAGACTCCCGAGTCACATTGTGGCGAGCATAGCCCAAAACGGGACCAGTGTTTCGGCCTTGGTGCAGCAGGGTGCTCAAGTAGGATCCACAGAGGCAGCAGAAGCAGCTCCACAGGGCAACCACAGCAAAACACTCACAGACACTTCCAAAACAGACGATTGTCAGTCCAAAATTGTAATGTCAAGCCAGTCTAGTGGTGGTGTCAACTCTGTAATAAACTCCTCTGTTGTCACAACACCACCAACAACAACAACTACAACTACTATAACCACAGCAGCAGCTTCAACAACCACCACAACAACAGTAACCCAGCCTGTGAGCTCTGCAGCATCTACAGCAGGTTCTGCATGTGTGACTGCTCAGACTACATCAGTGACCAACACTGTGAGCATGATCAGACCCACAACCCCTTCCCAAACCCCTGCTATGATTACCCAGTCTACACCCCCTCGTCCTGGACTCGCAGCACCTCAGAGGATCGTGGCCCCCCAGCTGATTGTCAGACCGCCTCAGCAACAGACCACCATCCAGCTGCCCCCCGGGTTCACCATCCCTCAGGGTAAGGTTTGGAGGAAAGTACTGTGGGGTTCATTTTACTGTCCCACTAGGGGAAGTTTGATTTGCTGCAGAGTCAGACACAGAAATCTTCAATTCAATTCAGCGAAGGGGACAGTTCAAATAAAGGCAGATATAAAGAGTAGACTAACATAATAAACAAAGGTGCAAGCACAGGTTGAAAAAATCAAATCAAATAGGTACACCTCCATGGTAGAACTCGGTAGCAGCATCATAAAACGTAAGTGATCATATAAAGTGCAGCCAGGTTTAACATTGTAAAAACTGTGTATATTGCACATAAAAGGGTTATCACTCAACAGTGCTGGTTCACACTTCACCCAGCAGTTATCATGATATCATGACAACTGAGCCGTGCAAAATATTGTATTTACACTGAACATACCCAACAGCTCCATAACACAACAATAATAACACAATTCTGAACTGAAAAACAATACATAAGACAACGGAGTAATAAATACAACTTGTAACCTCAGTACACTAACTTTGAAGAGTAGGCATTCACGTTTGGGTGCCGAAACATATCGCCTTTTATGCTGATGTATTAGTACTGCTGTTGAACTTGATGCGTCACTTATGGAGGTGTACGTCTGTTTGCAGTATCATTTTTCATCTTGCATAAAAAAGCCAAGGATAAAAATATTTTACGAATCACCCTATTTTTTTTTTAGGTCTCCCTCGTATTTTGTAGTTCAATCATTTGCACATTGGGATGTTGACAGACTAGTTTAACTGTCACCTTATAGTCAGACATATTAAACACACCAACTATCAAGTAGCAATGTCTGGTTTCGGTTCTTAAAGAGGCCCTGTTATGCAAATGTTCTGGTTTCATATGAGTATGTAGTTCCTCACCTGGGACATGTCATGCTTAATGTTCAAAAAGCTCTTTATTTTTCTCATACTGCCTGTGCTGCAGCACCTTTTTTTCACCCTCTGTCTGAAACCAGAGCCCAGTCTGCTCCGATTGGTTAGCTGGCCGGCTCTGTTGTGATTGGTCAACCGCTTAGAGATGTCCCGCCCCTTAGAAAATGTGACGGAATATGTCAGAAGGCGGGAGAAAACACATCAACAAGTTGACGTGATAACAGGGCTAGCATCCCTCAAAAGCGCCCAGGATCCATTTAGATGATTCAGGCTGAAGTTTTTCTCGAGTTTCATAAATATAACACACTGACCTTTATTCCTCACTGTGTTTCGAATGTTGTTTAACATGAATGCCGCCCAGGAGAGTTCAGTTTAATAAGCGGAGAGCTGTTGCCTTCACTTTTGGTGTCATCTGTAACGAAGTTAAAGTTAGGGACGCACAGTTTTATTTATTTTAATTCACTTTGCTGTGAATCATCCTGCTGTCCGGGTACGATGTGAAAAGACGTTTTGTTATACAGTAACAAACTTCTCCTTTAGGATTTTAGCCTCTGCTGACCATTTACATGCACAAAAACCTATAACTACAGGAAAGGGAAACCCCCAAAAGGCCTAATAGGGGCTCTTTTTACATTATGGAAATCCTACAAAGATAAACAAATGTGTTGTAAAACTTTTATTTTGAACTGACCTGACGTAGCCTTTTGGAAGAGCAAAGAGTCAGTGTAATTCACTCATGATCTCAGCTTCAACTTGATTCCTCATCCGTAGACGTTGTGCAGTAGCCTGAGATGCAGCAAGATTTAGATCTGATTTCTTATTTTGAAGAAGTTTTGTTGTTGTAGGGCAAAGAAATGAACTACAACTGTGTTATTATTATTGAATCAGTAGACAAACCCTTTCAAGCTGATAGCATTAGTACTAATACGCCACTGTTTCTATTGTAGTATATATATTGAAGTACACTGTAATACAATCATATGTTTATATAAATATTGTTCTCTATTTTCTAATCTTTTATTGGACTTTTTACTTTCCCCTTTTTATGTTTGTATATAAATAATATATTAATTGTATTGAATCTTTTCATTGCATTATTTCATACTAAACACATCTTTTCATTATGTTTCATTTTATTTGTATTTACCCATATTGCTTTATTTCATTAGAATCAGAATCAGAATACCTTTATTTGTCCCACAGAGGAGAAATGTTCATTAGTACAGCAGAAAGAGCCAAAGACCGCTCAATATCACACCCAAGATACAAAAACTATATACAAGAAGCACACAATGGACAAAATACACAAACATAGACCTGAAAAACCATTCTGAGTATAGCAGCCATGGTATATATTGCAGTTATTAACACAACAAGGGGGTGCTATAGTCAGTGTTGTTATATGTGGGGGGGTCTACCGAGGGCCATGATGGTTATAGAGTCTGACCGCTGCAGGAAGGAAGGACCTGCGGTATCTCTCCGTGAGACACCGTGGGTGCAGCAGCCTGTTGCTGAAGGAGCTGCACAGTGCGGACAGGGTGTCCTGGAGGGGGTGGGACACATTGTCCAGCAGGAAGGACAGCTTGGCTGCAATTCTCCTGTCTCCCACCACCTCCACAGTGTCCAGAGGACTCCCCAGCACAGAGCTGGCCTTCTTTATTAGTCTGTTCAGTCACCTCCTGTCAGCAGTGTGTTTAATGTGTGTTTCAATGGAATTTAGTAAAATCATACACCGTGCGTCCTCAATTATTGACGGAAATGGTCAGTAGAAATACAAACCTGCCATCCAAACCCATTATAAAACATATGAAATATATTTGGCTTGAATACCATTTATTGACTGACATGCTAACCTTACATAGAGCTGACGCTTTCGTCCAAAGCTACGGACAATTAGTGGCATCAACCATGAAGATGGTAATTCAAAACAGCACAAATCCTGCAGGAACATTTGCTTAAAATAAGCCAAACATTTACAAGTGCTTCACATTCAGGTGAAAACCCAAATAATGGTTAATACATTTCTTCCTGAGGAGAACATGGTTGTCAATACGGAATATCATCACATCCGTATTTAGCTCTGAACCGAGAGGACTGAGTGTTTTAAAACGTGTTTCAAAGAGATAAATATATGTGCATTCCCCTGTCAACACTGTTCCCTCTGATGACGGTCCTCTGCAGGGATGGTGCTGGTGCGCACGGAGCTGGGTCAGCTGGTGATGGTTCCTCAGCAGGCGTTGGCCCAGGCCCAGGCTCAGGCCCAGGCTCAGGCTCAGGCTCAGGCCCAGAACAACATCTCTCCACGGCCCGCCACCCCCACTACAGGAGCCCCCACCTTCAGAGTGAAGACCCCCCAGGTGAGCCTGCAGGACACACACCTGCCACCTATAGACTTTCATTAGTACGACCCCCACTGCACCACCATGGTTCTTTACAGCAAGGCAAAAGAACTGAGGTCTTTCCTGAATGAGTTCTAGGTTTATCTTCAGGGGTTTTTCTAGAAACATTTAGTCGTATATTGCACCTCAAACAACAAATACATCCAGAGTTCTGCTTTTTTAACTTCTTCTCCAGAAAAAAGGAGAGTAAAAGAAAGGATGTAATTCAGAAATCTCAGTTTCAGTGTCAGCCTGCTGCCTGCCACACCTGACATCCATCCCCTATTTATTCTCCGTAAAAACAAAGCTGTCTCTGCCGGCTGACCAGACTTCTGACACCATCTTCATATTTCTGGAGGAATTATACAGTTTTTAATGAACAGAAGTATTCATCACTTGCTCCTGTTAACCAGTTTAGACAAAACCCTGATCTTCACCTTCTCGACTCCTCCAGTTTATTTTTCTCAAAAAAAGGGGAAATGCAATGACTAATAAACTTAAAAGAAATGACACGATATACGAGAACAGCTGGATGAACTGTAAATCATTTCCTGCCAGATTGTGTTGATGTTGTAACACTACATTACAACATTTGAGAATTAAGTTTGTGTCTCTCTTTGGCCCGATGGAAACCCCTTTTGAGTGATGCATGGATGACCTATGCAATGGATTTTGGAATATTTCAGAAAATAAGCTCTTTGGCAAACACACGTTTATGTTACGTACACGTTTTGTTCAGCAGGCTTACATTTAATATTTGATATTGTAATTGAATATTCAGTTATATCAACACTTCATAAGTATAGGCAAGTGAATTCCACGCAGCACAAACTACACGATGCGAAACCATCTGGCAAAAATAGACTACACATGTAAAGATCATTTATTTTGTGTGAGTAGAACAATCAAACACATATTAAAGACACAGTTTGATGTCTGCTTCATAACACGGCATGATTTGAGACAGTTTGAACCGTACAATTTCTCTAGAAGGCTCTGTGAATGCAGCCGCTTTGGTTTTAAAATCTTTACTAGGCTCTTAAAACTAAAATAATGGGACAAAATAAACAAAAATCTGATGCAGTTTGAAATGTATCAACGGCCAACTGGATATAGAAATAGGTTTTCAATTTAGGGATACTTTTAATCCCTAGTTTAGAGAGTACTACAGTAGAAGTAGATTGGTAAATGTAGTAGTTCATTGGTACTACTTTATTCCATGTTCAATTTTAGGTCGTTTTTTATAGTACTGTAAACTATACAGCTAGGTCCTGCTCCTTCAATCTTTTACTTCCCACAATGCAAAGGGCATACACCTCTGACTTCCTTGTATGTGAGCAACTATGACTAAAATAAACGACATTAGTTCTGCATATTTCTGAGGAGTTTTGCAGATTTCTGTCAATGTTAAAACCATAACTGGTGACCTTTTATAGGTCATCCGTAAAACTGACGTAATTATCTGTGTGTCTCACACAGTGGATGTTGGGTGGGCAGCTCCTCATTAAGTGAACAGCTGAGCTCTACCCCCTTAATTGGTAAGTGATTAATATGTTAAACCGTGTAATTATAAGGAATGAATATTCCTGATCATTTTACGTATAGATTAAACTGAGATTAGTCGGTGAATTAGTGTCTCAGGGCTCCTTAATGACTCCATGGGGGCTGCTCATCAAACTTTAACGGGCCACTGAATCATTAATTGGAATTTGCTTATTATCACCTGTGGATACATCATTCATGGAGGAACCTGAGCTTAATTGGTTTTAATAATGAGACCTGCCGCAGTTTCCCTGTAAATCAAGAGATACAATCACACAGATTAGGATTTCTTCTGCTTCTCTTTTATTATTCACTTTTCTTGATCTTATAATAGGATTCAAACGGATTTTCTGTGATGCTAGCTTCAAATTCACCTCAATTTATTGCATTTATTGCTGTGTCCTGTATATGTTGGTCATTTGGGATTTATAATGGTCCAGTTCATAACAAAGGGAGATAAATCAGGTTGTTACGAAATGTTTTTAGTCATCATATAGATTGATCAGTGTTTGGTCTATGAAATGTCAGAAAAAAGATAAAGCCTCATTTTTCAAAAGCTTAAATGAACAACAAGTCTAAAACTGAGTCGTTGTTGATAATTAGTCACTGTCACAGAAATTAAAATAAGATAAGATAAGATGTACCTTTATTAATCCCCGTGGGGAAATTGAAGTGTTTAAGCAGCAACAGAGAAGAGGAAAAACAGTGCAGGTTCACACAGGGATATGAAAACCACATTTAAAATAAAACATAAAAAATTCTAAAAACAAAAAATATATATACAGATAAGTAACGAGAGTATTGTTAAAAATATACACATGTATGTGTTCAGAAAGAGAGTGCAGGTCAAAGTCATTGTGCAAAAGTGCAAGAGTGCAGGCTTGATGTGCAGTCCGGGTTATTGTCACTGCACACGTTGAAGGACCTGAGCCTCCTCAGGAAGAACGGCTTGCTCTGTCCCTTTCTGAAGAGAGCATCAGTGTTGTCACTCCAGTCCACTTTATTGTTCAGGTGCACTCCCAGGAACTTGTAGGTGTTCACCACCTCCACCTCCTCCCCCCTGATGGTGATGGGGGTTAGAGACGTCTTTGTGCTTCGCCTGAAGTCCACCTCCAGCTCCTTAGTCTTGCTGGTGTTGAACTGGAAGTGGTTGTTGTCACACCAGCCTACAAAGTTCTCCACCGGGGCCCTGCACTCCTCCTCGTTGTCGTCTGTGATGCAGCTGACGATGGAGGAGCCATTGGAGAACTTCTGTAGGTGGCATTAGCCGGAGTTGAAGCGGAACTCAGAGGTGTAGAGGGTGAACAGGAATGGTGACAGCACAGTTCCTTGGGGGGCTCCATTGTTGCTCACCAGCACATCAGACACGCTGCCCTGCAGTCTGACATACTGAGGTCTGCTGGTGAGGTAGTCAGTGATCCAGGCCACCAAGCTGTGATCCACCTGCGTCAGTGACATCTTCTCAGCGAGCAGGTGTGGCTGGATCGTGTTAAAAGCGCTGGAAAAGTCAAAGAACAGGGTTCTTAGTGAGCTGTGCGGCTTCTCCAGGTGTGAGTTAGCTCTGTGCAGCATGTAGATGAGGGCATCCTCTACACCGATGTTGGCCTGGTAGGCAAACTGTAGAGGGTCCAGGGAGTCGAACACAAAAGAACAGAACATGTCAAAATCTGCAGAGCTGGAACTAGTACATCTATGGCTTTTTAAATACCTTTGGAAAACATGTAATTGATTCAGTTCATTAAATTGACAAACTTGATTGATTGAATGATGGTTTAGTTAATCACCAAAACATCCAGAGGAAAATTAGGGCCCTAGACAGCAGATTAAAGTTTCCATTAAGTTCTATTTAATCAATTAATGATCAAATCAAAATGTTATAGTTAACTCAAATACAGTCTCACACCCACAAGGCTCATTAAATCAACAGAATAAACAAAATAAGTCCAAATATAAAAAACTAAAGTTGCTTAAATATTTAAATTGAATTGAGAGATTTGAATGTGCTTTGACTGTGAAGAAAAGTGTGTGTGTGTGTGTGTGTGTGTGTGTGTGTGTGTGTGTGTGTGTGTGTGTTTCTTTCATTTCTGTTACTTATGATGTTAGTAGAACTAAAACAGCACATAATGCATCCTCAAATCCAAACTCAGACTGCTATTAAACTACACTTTTGACCTTGGTTAGGTTCAACACTGAGCAGGGAGATGGCGCTATTAGCTGCTTAACATAAAATCATGTAGTGTGTCTTCATTACCCTTTCAAAAACTGTGCTTTGAGCATCAAAACACCAGATTTAACATAAAAGAAGAAACTGAAAACTGTTTCTTCAAGAATCAGGGTAATAATACACACGTTTTATTTAGTAATTGGATACACGTGGCTTTTAAATAGCTCTCAATTATAATCATCTAGTCAGGAAGTGCATGGAAGAGGAGTCTGTGTTTCCTTTCAAGAGCAAAGGTCTTGATTTAGGCTCCAAAGTGAAAATCGTTTTTTCTTATCAAACATTCAATGCTGCAGTAAAGAGGTGTCTTAACATCTGCAGCTGTTCATCAGACCTGTGAGGACAGAAGGCTGACACTAGAGCGCAGCATTTCACCGTCTTTTTTAGTTCAGGCCAAACTTTCCTCTTTGTTTCTACTTCTGAGTTGAACTGATCCTCCTTTTTTTCCTACAGTAGGACATGTGATCATTCTTTATCATCAGACAGTAAACGTCAAGGAAATACAGCCTACAACCAAACCCAAAATAATACAACCAATAATGTACATTTATTTATAGTGTGTGATGCATAAGTGCATTTATTTTTTACATTTTTATTTACATTTATTTTATTCTATATTTATCTTTTTTGATTTTAGATTTTTTTATATAATAATACATTTTATTTCTATAGCACACGTCATCTCAAGCTGCTTCACAATGCTACGAGGAAAAAAAATACATAAAATGAAAAGTTATCTAAGAAACATATTTAATAAAATACATTGAACATATATCGCAGATGCAATATCAGTTTTTTCTGTCCTTGATGAAGCAGCCCTATTAGCTACAAATAAGCCAAACTTCATACAGGAATGAGAGGTTTTTACATTGCTGTACACCACAGACTGAGCTGTGAGAGGACATGTAACCCCCTATCCACACTGAAATGTAAGGTTCCTCCTGTATGGAAAACGTCGCCCTTATACTCTGGAAGTATAGAGACCTAAACGCTGATACATCCTGTGTAAATGCTAGAGAGGAATCCCTCATACAGTCCATAGTGATGACTCTACAGTCGCCTCACATATAAATAAGATAAGATATACTTTATTGATAGGTAAGACATTTCACATGAATTAGAATCAGAAGATAAACAAAATATGCAAAACAGTAATGAATACATATTAATAATGAAGGATATATATCTATCTATATATTGAATAAACACAATATAAATATACAGAATTGAAGGCAGTGTATGCGTGTCCAGCTTATCACACTCAGACAGAAGTCCACATCAGTAGCAGAACCTCCGAACCGGTACCTGCCTCCTTCCTGACGCTCACAAAGAGAGTTGCAGATTGTCTCTCACACACTTGCACACTCGCGCTGATGACAAATTAGCGGGCCGCGGCGATGCCGTGTCGACAGGAAAAGCAGTGGCGGGGAAATGAAAGGGAATGGTGTTTATTCCCAGAGCTCTACCCCTCTGTCGGCCTGTCACTCTTCCCGTGACCCTGAGGGGAGAAGCGGAAGGCATCCTGAGCTTCCTTCCTTCCATACCTGTTAAATCATTCATCATCCAACTGCCTGATTATTTTAAAAAGCTAACAAGGCTTTGGTTTCCAGTGTGTGTGTGTGTGTGTGTGTGAGAGAGGCATAGCTGGCGGTGGGATGCACCCCGTGGCTCTTACCACCCCCGCCATCACCCCCATCCCTTCTCCCCTCACACACACACACACTTCACCACCCCCCCCAATCCCCAGTACAAGAAAACTTTTATTTGAGGGGAATCTCCCTCCTCCTCTTTCTGACACTACTTCTTCTCCTCCTCTGCACTTTCTGCCTCGTTCCCTCTGTCCTTGCATCGTCTGTTTTCAATTTGTGTGTGTGTGTGTGTGTGTGTGTGTGTGTGTGTGTGTGTGTGTGTGTGTGTGTGTGTGTGTGTGTGTGTGTGTGTGTGTGTGTGTGTGTGTGTGTGTGTGTGTGTGTGTGTGTGTGTGTGTGTGTGTGTGTGTGTGTGTGTGTGTGTGTGTGTGTGTGTGTGTGTGTGTGTGTGTGTGTGTGTGTGTTCTCTCTTCTGTGTGTATCATTTAATGTGAAATGGGTGTGAGTGTGCTGTGTGCCAGAGTTCGGGGGAAAGGCCCTCTTGGGTTATCTTGGCCCATAGACAGGTGAGCCAAGATAACCCAACAGTGACAGGTGTGTGTGTGTGTGTGTGTGTGTGTGTGTGTGTGGCAGTTGTCTCATCGCAAAGCCATAGATAATGGACATCTGTCCTGGTTAGCTTTAATAAAATCCTCCATCAGACTTTAACCTGCTGATTAGATTCAGCTTAAAGTCAAATCATTTACATCCATTTTCAAAATTCACCTCCTCTTCCTTTTGCATCCAACTAGGTGTCATGATTTAGTGAAACCATCACTGCATTATCTTCTGTGGAGGTAAACGTGTCCTTCACGCGTGTCTCTGTTTCTTCAACATGCTGCCACTTCCTGTATCCCCCCTGCTGTCATGACCTTTCCTCCTCCGTCTGCAAGGCACGCCACTGCTCTTTTCTCCCCTTCCTCTCCTCGGCCCTCCATTCACCTCCTCTGAACCTGACTCACCTTTCTTTGTACTCTCTCAGGTGCCTTGTTTTGATTCCCCCTTCCTCTCCTCCGCCCTCCATTCACCTCCTCTGAACCTGACTCACCTTTCTTTGTACTCTCTCAGGTGCCTTGTTTTGATTCCCCCTTCCTCTCCCACCTTCTTTGATATCTTTATGCTCTCTGTTTGTCCTTTTCTGTCTTTCTTCCCTGCAGTCTCCAGTGACCCCTCAGCCCACCCGGCAGTGTCCTCCGGCCAAGATGGCACCGTCTCCCTCTCCCACTCCTTCAAGCCCCGCCCTCCAGACCTCCTCCTCTTCCTCCTCTTCTTCCTCTTCTTCCTCCTCCTGTCCTGCACTCCGCCCAGTGAGATAACCCTCTTTACTCAAATATTTTTCTGTCTTCTGCCTCATCTTTTTTTTCCTTTAGCATCAAAATACCCAGAAATAGTTTTGGTGGCTTCATGAACGTCTCATCCTATAAATATAATAAAAAAATGTTACAAAAAAGTCAGAATTCTGAGAAAAAAAGTCTGAATAAAGGGAGAAAATCAGAAAAAGTCAGAATTCTGAGATAGAAATTAAGAAAAAAATGTCAGAACTAAAAAATAGGACTTTTTAAATTATTTTTTCCCTAATAATCTGAAAAACAGTCAGAATTCTGTGAAAAAAAGTAATGTTCTTCATAATTGTGAGAAAGAAATTAAGAAAACGTCTGAATTCTTAATAAAAAATCTGAATTCAGAGAAAAATGATCATAAAAAATGTCAGATATGAGAAAAAAGCCAAAGAATAAAACAAAGTAATCTTCTTCTTGTCCTCTTCCTCTTCCTCCTCCTCCTGTCCTGCACTCCCAGTGAGATAACCCTCTTTACTCAAATATTTTCTGTATTCTTCCTCATGTGTTCTTCCTTTAGCATCCTTCACCAAAGATGCCCAGAAACGCTGTTATGGCTTAGCCTCATCTTATAAACAGAAGTAAATATTGTTCACGTTTGTCGTTATGCGTAGCTATGGTTATCATTTCAACATGAACAGAATCTTGGAAGCAAGTTATTTGCAAAAGGAAAATGGGAATAAAACTGATTAACACCAAATGCCAGTATAGCATACTGTACAGCCGCGGGTGCTTCTGCCCCGGCGACTCATCATAACATCCTGTGCTGCTGGAGATAATATTCTTTAAGATGAACTGAGGCTCTGATCAGGCTCAGTGCTTCCTATCTTAATATTGTGTACTATCCATATTACATCTCGACCCAGCTGGGATGCAGCGCAGATTTAATTTCCCGGCTCATATTGGAACTAATCTGAGGAGAAACTGAACAGAGAACATGCAGGAGTACATCTGTGCTCTAGAGTGGAGGATTGCTGCAGCTTCAGACCTGAAAACCTTTCTGTGGGCTTCTCTCTAAACTAATACCTTTTTATATGAATGTGCAATATCTGCAGAGAGCCCAAATTGGTCATACACACTCTAACTAGGCCCTTCAGATATGAATGTATTTAAACTGCATCACATATGTGGATGTGCTCTTGCCCCCGTCCACATGTGGAAGAGTGATCGGACCCTAATGTGTCCTCTGTGCATTTTGGGTGAGTTCACACCTGTATTTAGAGCCGGCCGCGTCCTCCGGCATCACATACGATGCATTTTATTGCCAGAGTGTGAACAGGCCCCGAGAGAGCCGGAGAGGTGATGAGGGCTTGAGAGTGAGCGACTGCTGAGGGCGTCTCATCTGCTGAGCAGCGTTTGGGTTTCATTACAGTCACCAAGATTCAAGATGCAAGATTCAAAGGCTTCACGCACAAAAGCTAGTGCAGTTTTGGCACATAAATACAAATCCTACAAGAGATATACCTTCTCATGGATTATTATGGGACTGTAGACATTAGAGAACAGAGAAAAGAAAAAACTGAATTCTCTGAAAAAAACTGAAAAAAAGTTAGATAATAAAAAAATGTTACAAAAAAAGTCAGAATTCTCAGGAAAAAAGAAAAGAAATGAGAAAAAAGTCTGAATTTTTAGAGAAACACTGAAAAAAGTCTGAATTCTGAAAGAAAAAGTTAGATTTCTGATTAAAAAATCTGAATTCTAAGAAAAAAACTGAAAAGAAAATCAGAAAACTGAGAAAAACAAAAACAGATCTGAAAAAAAGTTATCTTTTACTCGTATATTATTAAGGGAAAGTAGACATTAGATTGCCTATGTTTTGATACTTAATCTTCGCAGTAGGCTTCCCTTAACAGAGAGGGACTGCCACTTAACTCTGCGCTATGCTCTGATTTGTGACTGAAGCTTCATCAGTCTAAGTTATTCCAGTCTGCTGTATCTCTGTTAAATATTAATATGAAAAGAAATGCAGCTCAAAAACAATGCTTTCTGCTCAGGATTTCATTTCCTTTTGATATGAAATTCTAATCGTGCTTAGACGTATTAGATCGCTAATGGTTGGAGTAACATATATCCCTTTTCAGGAAGATGACCCTTAAGAGAAGCTTCTTTCTTTCCCCACCCAAAGCTTGTCCCAGCCTCCACTATGTCCTCTAAGTTATTTAATTCTGTAATATTTCTAAGTGTTAATATGGAACACGCAGCACAAATACAATGCTCTCTGCTCAAGATTCGACCCAACACTTTCCTTTTTAACATCAGATCCTATTTCTCATTGTGAGGGAGTAGAATAATGTATGGAGCTATTCATCTTCACATGAGGCTTCCCTTAAAAAGTAGGTGACGCTTTTGATGCCACCTGTCATCCCTAGCCTGGAGCTCATCCCCCCCTCTTGATTTTTGACTGAAGCTTTGTCACTAAGTTATTCCAGTCTGTAGTATCTCTGTTTAATATTAATATGGGATACAATGCAGCACGGAAACAAAGCTCAGATTTACATCATGGTGAGAAAAGTAGACACATCTTCATATATGGCTTCCCTTATCAGGTAGTTGACTCTTAAGAAAATCTGTTGAAGGCCTCCTGTCTCTCCCAGCCTGAAGCCCCCCCTCCTCCCCCTTGTCTGTTAAGCGCTGTCCGCTGCGGTCGGGACAGCAGAAGTGACAGGAGCGCTGTGTGGCCGCCTCCTGTTCTCTGTGGCCTTGCTGCGAGCGAGGCGTCACGTCCTGTTTATCTCCCTGTCTCTTCCTCTGCTCTTCCAGAAGGGCCCCGTGGCGCCGGCCGTGGCAGTGACGGCTCCGCAGCAGACCCCCGTGGTCGTGGCCCCCCCGGCCGCCTCCCAGCCTCCGCAGACGGGAGTCAACGCGAACACCGGAGGACCCATCGTGTCCCAGGTCCGTTTCTCTCCCTCTCGCTCTCTCCGCCGCCTACACACTCCACCCTCCAGGGGCCCGGGCGCTGTCACAGCTGCCAGCAGGCTGCCTTGTGTCAGGCCCCTGGACCCCCCGGCCCCCCCCTTCCTCACACAGCTGGCCGCGCAGAAACAGTCTCACACATGCCCACACACACATTCACACTCGTACATTCACACAAGAGCAGGCCGACCCAAGGGCATACAGACACAAAGGCACACACAGACCCACAGGTGCTAGAAATCCTTGAATGGTCTGAGATTTGAGTGCAAAACTAATTCAGATTCATGCCATATTTGAAAATAGACATAATTAAGAAGAGAAAGTTATTTTAATATTTTGGGGTGAGATTCTGTAAAGCTGGCTGCTTCTCATTATTGAAATAATGTAACTCTGCTGTGTTTGGTCCTGGAAAGTCCTTGAATTTGATGTTTAACAAGGTTTGGGAACCCAGTTACCATCTTACCCTGTCTCATAAAGCAGTCCTCTTAACTGGGGTCTCACTGGGAGTTTTAGGAAATAAAATCAAGGCCTTGACAGTTATTTAAAAATAGACATTAAAAGTGCTTGATTTTAGAAGTTTTTTGTCCACCTAACCTTTAAAGTTGGAAGAATGAATAATATCCAGGAGGCCCAAAGGTTGTGTGAAGTTGAGATTGAATCTTGAGTCTGTATTATGATGAGTTAAGAATATTGATTTTGAATGAAATGCTGTTCATAATCCAGACAATTGATCTTCAATCCTAAATACCTTTTTGGGTCTAAAACATAAGCAGGTTTCTTTTTACAAATAATTGACAGCCATGGAATATTCTCTCGAGGCTGCAGATTCTCTCCGGGCCCCCCTTTGTTTCCCCCGGCTCTGTGAGTGGACAGGTGCCATGTCTCATCGGGCTGCAGAGAGGACTGAACAGCCTCTCTTAGCTCTGATTTCAGACTGATGCTTGTCAGCTTCTCACATTAGTCCAAGTTATCTCATTCTGTAGTATCTCCAGTGAGTGTTAAATAAAAAAGTGAAGCACAAATACAGTTATTCCTGGTCAGGACTTGACCCGATACCTTTGTTTTAACATCAAACTCTGATCTAAATCCTGTGCTGAACTAACACAAAGGTCGGATATGTTCTCCTACATTATCTGATGTTTTTGTTTTCTTTGTACAGAAGATACATATGTGTTGTCTTCTTGTCTCTTCCAGGAAATGCAGGAGAATGTGAAGAAGTGTAAGAATTTCCTGGCCACTCTTATCAAGCTGGCGTCTCACAACTCTCCGTCCCCCGAGACCTCGAAGAACGTCAAGTCCCTGGTCCAGGACCTGCTGGTGAGACTAAAAATTGTTCATGTCATTATGGGCATCATGTAATAATGCACTTCTGTATTAAGACACATTTGAATAGTGTCTGGGTGTTTTAAGAGGCAAACGTTTTAGTCTTGACTTTTTGCTGTGAAGTCCGAACTGCCAGGTAAACAAACTTTCCTACACATCTGTTTGACAGAAATGTAGGGCTTCAAAAAAGAATGACTTCATTGTCAACTATTAATAAAATCACTATTTTGATTATTTATTCGTCTATTATTATTATTATTATTATTATTATTTATTTTAAATGTATTTAATTATTCGTTATTTTCTTCATATATTATATTATTATTGTTTTCATTTATTATTATTATTATTATTATTATTATTATCATTATTATTATTATTATTATTAGTATTATTATTATTATTATTATTATTATTATCATTATTATTATTATTATCATTATTATTATTATTATTATCATTATTATTATTATCATTATTATTATTATTATTATTATTATTATTATTATTATCATCATTATTATTATTATTATTATTATTATTATTAGTTTTATTATTATTATCATTATTATTATTATTATTATTATTATTATTATCATTATTATTATTATTATTATTATTATTATTATTATTATTTATAATAATCATTTTAATACACATTTTTTGTGGATCAGCTCAATTTTTGTAATTCTAGCTTCCTAAATGCAAATATGTTCTTGTTTATTTACTCCTCTGTCACTAAACTACACATGTTTGAGGTCTGGAAGATGCAAGAAATTTGAGGACATTATTTTGTGTCCATTTTTGTCAAAGAATTAATCAAGAAAAAGAATCTCCAGATTCATTTAAAAATAAAAACAATACTCAGAGGCAGCTTTACTGGAATCACAGGGTTTTCTTCAATCATAATTAATTAAGTAAGTATGTTTTATGCCACTTAAAATACCCTTAGGAGTAAGTCAAACTTGCATCTTTCACATATTGTTGTATTGCATGTTTGAGACCTGTAGATGGCAGCATGAAACTCTAAACCCTCCTCCCTCCATCATGCATTTTGAAATACAGTTACACATTCATGAGCTGCAGCCCGCGGGGGCAGGATGAGAGTCGAGGGTTGATGATCAGCCGGTGATGGGATGTGTCATCTTGTTGTGCTTCTCTCGCTGCCTGGGCTCTCTCTAAAGTGTTGTCTTACTCTCCACTCACAGGATGCAAAGATTGAACCGGAGGAGTTCACCAGCCGGCTGCAGACGGAGCTCAAGTCGTCTCCGCAGCCTTACCTGGTGCCTTTCCTCAAGGTGGGGCTCTTGTTTGTAAACCATCCTCTTTAGAGTCCCTTTCCCACTGGATGAAAAAGCTTTAAACCGGTGGCTGATCTGCCTTTCCCGTTCCAATTTCTCCCAAAACTGGTCTTTTAATTGTGTCTTTAGGACTAGCTTCTTAACATTCAACCCAAAGGTCCTTTAAATCTTTGAAAGTTTCTAAATTTGAGGGAAAAATACGGCCTACAAAAGTCTGTGAAGTGCTTGAATTTATATATTTTGTGAAAGAATACAAAAGGTTATTTTTTATATATTTCCTGTGAGCTTGGAAGAGCTCTGGAAGATCATTAAAATAGATTTCAGTCTTATAGTCATTAGTTACCTCAGCATCATGTTAACCAAGCACTGCACATGTGTTAAAACACACAGTTCATTTAGCTCTAAATCGACCCCTAAAAAACTCTCTTAACCTGCCCCTTAAATCCCCCCTGAACATGGCTCCTTAAGCTGCTGCTCTCATGTTATTTACCTAAACTGACCCCTAAAATAGTCCTTTCCATGGCACCAAGGCCAGTAATGACCAGGCCTGACAGTAGAATGATACACACACACACACACACACATACAAACACATCCACCCACACCCCTGTGGCCTGACTTCTGACTGTGTGTGACAGTGTGTCCTGCAGCCGTGCCCGCCCGTAGCCGGCAGCTTCCTGCAGCCAACCGTGATGAGCGTCACATCAAGGCGGCCGACCCGGCCACAAACACATGTTGTCATGCAACGTTAGGTCGCTTACGTCAAAAATCTGCCTGAAATAGTCTTCATGGAGCAGCAGCAGCTCCCCTGTGACAGAGGCTTATTTGATGGTGGATAACGAACATACTGTGGCTTTATCATCATGAAATCAAGTTCAACACTTTAACTGGGGAAGAGCATGTGGATAAAGAAGCACAATTATTTTGTCCCAAATATTTCATGATACGGATATTATCATAATAAATAATTAATTTCTTCACTCTTATTAATGTTTAATTATATTTATTGTGCATTTTGTCTCTTTTTTGGTAAATTAATCGCACTTAGACTGAGTGTAGGGAGGTCAAAGAGACGAGTCTATAACGATTACACTATAAAAGCTTGAGAGGTCAACCATATGACCGGATAAACAACAAATCCACAAGGCCTGACACCTCCTGACATCATCATATGTGCATTATCAACATGATATCAGTATTTCATTAAAAATATCACGATTATTGTCAACGCAGGTATATCACTCATCTCTTGTCGTGTCGCCATAGCTTTTCCTTTACCCTGTAACCATGTTTTGGATGAAATGACCCGAAATCCTCCAGTGACCGCAGCAGGATGTGTTTGCCGCTATATTCTCCTGCCTGGTTGTTTTGCTCCGCCTGTAAACCCTGGCCTCTCTCTGCCCGCCAACAGAAGAGCCTCCCGGCCCTCCGGCTGTCTCTGCTGAACAGTCAGCACTCCCTGACCCCGCCCCCGCAGCAGGGAGTCAAACCAGCACCCTGCGGCCCCCCCCCTGCCATCGCGGCTGGGCCAGCTGTCCGCATACGCCCCCCCAACAGCGTCAGCGTCACGGCGGGTGCAGGCGCGCCGCCCGCCGGGATCGGACATGCAGCTGGCATGGTATGTATGGAGGACGGCAGGATGTGCACACTCAGGAATCAGTGTGTACGTTCAGTGTTTGGTTTTAAAGTGACTTACTGTTATTATGAGGATACTTTATTTATCCCTGGGGGAAATTGGGCTCTGTGACACAGTTGCACCATTTTAAAATAAATAAAAAATGTTGAAAAACTCAAGTTAAAGTGAAAATGAGCAATAACAAAAATACAATAAAACAAAAGTATTAATAGAAACAAGAGTTTGAGTTCATTTAGTAAAAATGTGAAATAAAGGCGAATTTAAGGTGAAATAAAATATAAAGTAAAATATAATAGAAATATTTATATAAACATGAGAAGTAAAAGTAAAAATGTGAAATAAAAATAAATCAAAGTATTAATAGAAACACGAGTTTGAGTTCATTTAGTTAAAATATGGTATAAAATAAAATAGAATACAAATATTTATTAGGAAGGCAAAGTAAAAATGCGCAATAAAAGGTGAAATAAAGAATAAAATAGAATATAGATATTGATATTAACAGGAGAAGTTAGAGTAGAAATATACAACATGATTCCACTGAAATATGGTTTATCAGTATTAGATGACAGTACACCTTGGAGGTGCCCAGCGTACTGAGTGCTAATCAGAGCGGCAGGTGGACAGCACTTATCGTCTCCATGAATAAAGTTGGTTATTGTTTTGCCAAAAATAATTACAAGTATGTGATGGAAGAGCAGGAGCGTTCACTTCAGGCAGGTGATTTCAGGCAAACAACAAGTGTGTTTGGTACAGATCCTCTTAAAAAAAGCTAATTCTAATACATTTTTCAATCATACTATGAATCATTTTTCACAAACGGTCAATTCCTCTAATATCGTGAATCATATCGCAGTATAAATCAAAACAATCACACTTGGTTATTTTTATAACTCATGCATCCCTAAAGCCATGTAACCTCCAACACTGGACACACAGCAGTATCATCTGTATTGTGTGTGTGTGTGTGTGTGTGTGTGTGTGTGTGTGTGTGTGTGTGTGTGTGTGTGTGTGTGTGTGTGTGTGTGTGTGTGTGTGTGTGCGCGTGTGCGTGTGTTTGTGTGCGCACAGTGAAAAGTGTTAACACAGAGCACAGCAGACTGAGGACGGGTCAAGCGAGGTCAGATCGCTCTGGTCCAAGAAAAGGGGCGAGCTAGAGGCTTCTGTCTCTCTCTTTAACATTTCTCACTCTTCCTCTCACTCTCCCTCCTCTTCCTCCTCTCACCCTTTTCCTCACTTGTTTCTCTCTCACTCTCTTGCTTTCTCTTTTTTCCATCCTGTGCTCTCTCTGTCCATCTCTTTCCTCTCACTGTATCTCCCCCCGTCTCCCTCCCTCCCTCCCTCACCCGTTAACCGTTAAAGGGTGAGGCGAGGTAACTAGGTCAGCCCCGGGTCAATTTTAAAGCAATGTGGCGGCCGCAGTCTATGTCCAGAACAAGCCTCCGGTCTCTCTCCATCTCTCTGTCTCTCACACACACACACACACACACACACACACACACACACACACACACACACACACACACACACACACACACACACACACACACACGCGCTTGCATTAAACACCAACATAAGCTATCGCACAAAGCATTAGTAAATGATCGCCCCGGGCCCACCAGCAACCAGACTGTGAGTTTATTTGGTAGTATGGGTAATATTTGTTACTGTAGGCTGGAAAATGTTTGAATTTAACACATGTTTTGTAAAGTTTATCTTCTGTAACTTAATGTGGAGTCATGCTATTTAAGGTTTTCCTTTATATTTACACTTACCGTTCAAGGAATGCACACAACCTTAACTACAGGTTAGAATAAGACACAATGATGATTTTGTATTTATTTTAAAGGTGTATACATTTTATTTACTTAACAACAGATGGCATGACATTATATACTTTTAACGTGACTACGGTTTGTTTAATAGCAACACATTTTGACACTTTTAGAGGAGAAGATCTAATCTCATTGTCAATTTAACCAATGGTTTTCTTTCCTAATCACACATACTGCACAAAGGATGTAAACAGCATGAAATACATGTTATAATTAAACCAAACTCCAATGCATAGTTATTTAAATAACAGCTTTTAAAGGTATATATATTGTTGCGAAACACAGATGTTATTAGAAGTGTTCCTCTACACATGTTAAAGGTTAAAGGTCTAATCCAATGTTCAGTTAAAGATGGTGTAATTACATTTTTGAAAATAAATCCACCACTAGTGTCACTGGAAGTTGCTGGGCCTCCTCGGGGCAGAATGATAAATCTAGTGAAAGGCAGCGGATGAATGGAGGGTAACTAGGCCACAGCGGTTTACTCTTCACTGCAACGTTGTGTAGATGCTCTAACTCTTACACTAACGTGGTCAAATATATGAACCTCTACCTCAGAGGCTACAATAAACACACGTGTGCAGCCATTGAGTCATGAATAAGGTGTGCTACCAGATGCATAACTAACATTTCTGTGCTTATGACACATTTTAAAACACCAGAATACTTTAAACACAAACAGCCATTGCAGACACGTCATTATTACGTTCATGTTTTAATGGATAAAGTTGAACATTTGAATAAACATGTTTACCTTACAATGACATAACATGCTTTTTGTCCAGCTGTTGCAATTAAAAAAGTGGGGGTCTTAATAGGAATAAACGAGCACTAAAGAAACCACCAGTATCTGACAGATGATGCAATTATGTTTTTGCAAAAGCAGTCTTTCCAAATGTACTGCATATCATTTATTTTTACCTAAAATTCAAAGGTTTTATTTGTCAAATGCAAAGTAGAGTAGTTGTTAGCAATGAAAATCTCTAGTCCCAGGCTCTAATAACAGTGCACCATACTTAAAATACTCAATGCATAAAGATGTGAGGGAGTAAATATGCAATGAAAATACTGCAAGTGATTGAGTGGTGCAGGTAAAATGCCGAAATAAGTATATTATTAAAATGTAACGTCTGCAGGAACAAACAGTCCGTACTTAAAATGGTACTTAAGTAAAAATCATCAATTTATTATAACAAATATATACGTTCTGAATAATCCATCCGTGAAAAGGTTGTAGGTGATGACTCTTCGTATGTATTGTGTGTTTTTTGTTGACAAAATATATAGCCACCCTCTCAGCCTCGCTTCCACACACACACACACACACACACACACACACACACACACACACAGACCTCACACAGGTGAACAGGTGGCTATCATTCCTGATCGATGTGACCCATCCCAAAAAAATATAAACCAGTAGAAACGTAATTCGTATTAAAACTAAATGTGTCGGATAGATTATAAGATATGGGATGGATTAATAATGATACTGTACAGTAGAATAAATACTGTGTTCTGTAATGATATATGTAAATATGTCGATGGTTTGAATAGTAAATGTAATAAAAGGTTATATCCTTTTTAATATAATATTTAACGTCTGTTTCCCAAACTTTCTACCTGACTTTTTTTCCCCCTCCTAACTGTCGCCGGCTGGCCAGAGGTGCAGCTATCTCCGCCTGTGCTGGATGTATTTTTTCTCCTTTTCCTCCCACTCTCACAAGCCCCTGCAGTGGATCTCTGGGAAAAATGGCCTCTGTCTTTTTTTCCGTAGCTTGAACAGTAATATAGCATGTGTCAGGGAATGGAAAACAAGGCTAAAAAATATGCAGCAAGAAGCAAACTGGTAGGAATGGATGGCTGAGCCCGAGGCGGGGCCTGTGGCTGCTACCAAGGAAGGAAGTGACTCTAATAGCCCAGCACAACCCCCCCCCCCCCCCACCCTCCCCATCCACCATCCCCCTGCTCCTTCTTCTTCTACCACCACTACTTCTTCTTCTTCTAAACTACTTTTTCACTGCCGTCTTGACTTCTTATTGCCTTTGTCTTATCTGGAAAAGCAGGCAAATGTAGGTCAGGGACAGAATCCATCCTGCCTTAGCGTTTGCATCACATTCTATCTAATAATGTGCAGGAATAGCCATCTTAAAATCTATCCTCTACCCTTAAATTAATATACATAGCCCGATATCAGAAATTACACATTTGTCTCAGGGGGATTTACAGAATACGACACCCCCCCCCGTCCGTTAAACCATTGCAGTAACGAGGAAAAACTCCCAAGAAATCCCACAATTAACGGGGGAAAATGTTGTAAAACTCGAGGAGAGCAACAGAGGAGGAGAATATGTGCAGTAGATGCTAGAATGACAACATAGACAGCCGAAATTACAAAAGAATTAGGAGAAGGTATATAAAAAAGATGGATCCGGGTGGATGCCAACGATCTTCCAGGTGCCAACAAAAAATACGAATATGTATTACTACTATAATACTTTAACCCCTTGCAGAAGATTAGAAATCAGTACAAAACAGTTTTCAAGTTTTATAATCCCACCTCTCATCTACAGGTTGTGTCATTCTGTGAAACATTAAAGTTATGTGTGTTTGTCTTTCTTCCTCAGGGAATGAGAGCAGGCGCTGTGAGTGGCCAGGTCCGGATGCCCGTGGTGATCACACAGTCGGTCAGAGCGCAAGGTATGAGGGAGGACATCTGACTTCAATACCAAATTTACCATTCACAATTAAGCGTTTTTATTCCAATGTGTTGACCTAGGGAGAAATGTGTGATGGATACACACAGCAGAAACAACTGAACAAACATATGGGATATGCAGCTATAGACAGTACAGAAACGTCGTGAATCCATAATGTGTCAGTGGGGAAGATTGTTTTCCACTTCTGCATGGAAGAAAACTCCTGCTTTCTCAGAAAAATACATTCTAAAATCGTGCAAAACTTAAGTTCAGTTTAGAGTGAAAATTACGGATTTTTGTAAATTCTGAATTTCAGTTTTCCATTTTCTGAATTCCTTCATTAGTCCCACAGCTGGGAAATGAACAGTGTTGGAGCAAAAGTGGCATAGTAGATAAAGAAAAGCCTTCAATAATATAAAAAAACGCACCAGTTTTCTTCTGTTTCTGGCCTGCAATGTTCATGTCTCCGGTGCAAGATATTTCAAGGCTTCCAAACTAAACCAGACCTTCTGGTTAAACAAAGATCCATGAAGACCAGTTCAACAAAAGATAGCCATTAGTGGAAGTCTAAGCGTTCCCCCAGTTGGCTGTAAGATGTGTAAACAGGCTCACAGTGAACAGGTGTTTTTTTTTCCCTCCCCTGTCTGCTTATAAAGCCTCCTCAAACATTTGCGCTGCTGCTGCTTACTCACACTGATTCACAAACACTCTTCCCACTGAAGCCCACAAATATCACCCCGGCAGCAACCGGGCGTAACGCTCCCCGAAGAAAACGCTGTGCTCTCGGGTGGTGTGTGTAATGTGTGTACGTGTTTGTACCTCTGTGTGTGTGTGCGATCGGAGGTGCATACAAATTTGATCTGCCCCCTTCCCTGAGATCGCCTGCAGTGAAAGATCTGTAGGTTGTTTTATGCCCATAAATTGGAATGCGGGGATAGTTCTAAAAATACTTCCCCGTGCCTCTCGGCGAGGAACATGCCTGTTAAAATCAAGTTTAAATTCACTCTGGCAGTCCTTGTGCCTCTCTGGAAAACGTGTCTCGGAGCAGGATGCGGTTTAGGAGTGTAAGGAGAGCCGGTGAAGCGCAGTGATATTGACAGAGCGACGCTCCACGCACCAACCTGGGGAGAGCGACAGTACGAACCCCCCCGCACACTTTCTTTCATAGCCCTGCGAGGATGACAGTTGAAGGTAGTCGTAAGACAGGAGGATGTTTGATGCAGATAGGAGGGGACGTCTCAATGATAACTCTCTCCTGTGTGGGTAAGACTTCTTTGCTTTCCGTCCCCCCTCTTTCTCTCTGAACAGGCACGATGGGCAAGGGAGGCTTCATCCAAGGCAAAAGTCCCATGGCGGTTCAGATGTGTGGGAATCAGAAAAACAAGCTCAACGACCCCGGAGGAGGTTCTTTCAGGTACGACACCCCCCCGCCCCCAGGAGAATCAATCAGTCAAACTTTATTTGTAAAGAGCTTTTCAGACACAGTAGGTAACGTAACACAAACAAACAAAAACTGAGGGCAATAAAATAATTAAAAATGTCAATTACAACAATACTACCCCCCCCAGTTCATAACATCAGGCAACACAAACAAATGGAAATACTACAGCCCCCTCCCATGATCAATTAAGACTTTGAATACCAAAAATTGGCAAAAAATGTTAATTATTTATAAAATGTACAAATCGCTTCGCAAACCAACAAAGCAAACATAAATAAATAAAAACAATACCATACCCCCCTCCCAGTTCACAAACAGAGACACACATAACCTTTTTATCAATAAAAACACTTAATACCCCCAAAAATATTGTACTATAACCCCCCATGACCAATTAAAACTCACCTTAAGGATTATAATTGTAAGGTGAGACAAAGTGCGTCACGAACCAAAACCAAAAAGTAAACAAATAAAAATGACACAGTACTAAAACCCCCTCCCAGTTCGTAAGCAGAGCAACACATAATCAATAAAAACACTTAATACCAAAACAACTAAAAAAAAGGGCAAAGAGAACCCCTAAAATATATTAAAGAAACAAACAACCCCCCAGTTCATAAAAAGAAGGTACACAAAGAGCTTCACAAACAAAAAAAATCCCCAAAAACAAAACCTACCCCCCCCTCCCAGTTCATGGACAGGGCAACACATAACTGGTGATCAATAAAACCACTGAAAGATGTCAACAAAAACGGGAGTGGATAAAAAGAGAGCTACATTTGAGTGACGCCCTCAGGTCTTCTGGAAGGCTGTTCCACTGTCAATGAAAACCGACGCCTCACTGTGGGTCTTTGATTTTTAACTTAGAATAATTATAAGTTTAGCACCGGGAGACCTGAGGTTCAGGACGGTACTCAGGTTATAAATAAATCTGATTAATATCTAGAAACAAGTCCATTAAGAGCATTAAAAAGTGCTTTAATATCAAATCCAAAGCTCACAGATAGCGGAGACTTTAAGGGGGTGCTTTTGGAGTTTTCCAGAAGTTGTAGTGGAGGTTTATTCTTATTAAGGTGATCAGAAAGTAAGGCATACAGTAATCAATCCTCCTCGTAGTAAAACATGCATAAATGTCTCAACAAACGACGCACTTTAGCTTTATTTTAGACATGATCCAATGCATACCTGTCTGAGCAGGTGAACATAATTCAGAGTGCAGTTCCAGCTGTGGTCACATGGTGGCAGCATTTCCCTGAGATGCTCTCCCATGACTACAGGCTACACTCTCAGCTACAGCTATGAGTGTTTTATCCTGGCTGCAGCCTGGCCACCTGCCTGCCCCGGCTGGTCCATCGCTGGCCACTATCTCTCTCTCTCTCTCTCTCTCTCTCTCTCTCTCTCTCTCTCTCTCTCTCTCTCTCTCTCTCTCTCTCTCTCTCTCTCTCTCTCTCTCTCTCTCTCTCTCTCTTTCTCTCTCTCGCTCTCTCTCTCTCTGCGCCCACCACATAGCAACACACACACTCACACACCCACCAGCCGATAGATCACCATCACCATCGCCCTCCTTGTGTCGGTGTCATCGACAGAATTACTGATGAGCCACATCTTAATTTAGAAATACGGTAATTGTGTCCAGATGGTTGGAATTTCTGGATGCGGTTCTGAAAATACCTTTCGGTGAAGTCAAACACATGGTATTTAGCCCGCGGCTTTAACTCTCTCTCTCTCTCTCTCTCTATGGTCTCGTCTCCGCTTCAGCTGGGCTTTTGTCTCCAAACATAAAAGGTTCATCGCCCACATGCTGGCCTCTGTGGTTTTCTGTGTGTATTTGTGTCTGTCTGCATGTGTGTGTGCATATGTTTGTTTGTTTGGGAGAAAAATGAACATATGTGTATATCCTAAAGATCTTATTGTGTGTGTGTGTGTGTGTGTGTGTGTGTGTGTGTGTGTGTGTGTGTGTGTGTGTTGACAGGAGCATGGGTTTAGGGTTGCCCTGGTATGACCGGGTTTGGGAAAGACGAGTCTGGGTCACATGGGCCACCGGGTTCATGGTAATGGCTCCCGTCTCCTGAGGGGAAAGGCAGCGCCCGGGGCTCTGATTGATAAACCAATAAATCTTTAGCAGCGTTGGTAATTAAGCTGTCAGGCTCGCTTGTTACTGACAACCTTTTTCCCCCCGCGGTGATCACAATGGCCCTCCACACACACACAAACGCACTGGTTTCAACACAAGTCCAATAACGCAAAGCACCCACTGTCACGGAAGAAGCATGCCGCTGACATTTTGCAGCAGATTCTGCTTTTATCAAGGTCAGGTGATGAACTGGTGGAGTGTTTCAGACTCAACTGGCTTCCATCCATGCATTTGTGTCTACATGGTTGGTGTTCGTCTTCCCACAACACGCTCCTGCTGAACCTCCTTGGCTCTTTTTTTGATTAAATTAAGTCAAATATGAAGTTGCTGATATTGGTTTTGTTGTTTAATGAGTGCTGGAGCTCTGTTGACTTCTTGATCCCTCATTTGTTTTGTGTTATTTTGCACTTAAACTTAGCATTTAGAGAAATGGCAGAGCATATGATTAATAAATAAATATTTTAATAAATAAATAATAATGAACGAAACAGAGCGGAAAGGAAGAAGACAAAAAAGGAAATCAAATATCTGATTGCGTAAATATAAATATTCAGGATATGTGATATGTTAAATAAATGTGCTCTTTATTCCACTTTTCTTTTGGAAAGCTCTCAGTCTCGCTCTCTGTTTACTGTTTGCTGTCGTTTTCTCTAACCCCGAGGACATCAGCATGTTGGAGCAGAGCCTGGTGTGACATGTTGATCCGTCCGACGCCATGGTGTCTTCACAACCTGCACCATGAACATAACGACTCCACCTGTCAGCAGAGGTGTTTCCTGTAATATAAATAACTTATATTTGCTTTAGAAGATGAGGATGTAAAGTCAAGTGTGTTTTGATATTTCTTTGACATCATTGAGCAGTAATGGAAGAATTACTCAGATCCTTTACCTAAGTGTAACACTGAGAAAACACTTTACTACAAGAGCTTCCTTACTTAAGTAAAAGAGACGAAAAGGCCTGAAGTATGAACAGCACGTGTAGTTATTGTGCAGTAAAATGTTTGCAGCAATGCATCATTTTCTATAAGATAATAGTCACTAAAGAATTCAGTTTTCCGCTCTGTGACGATGCATTTTAAAGTTTATCCAAGAGGGTTTCCAAATAATTTGTAGCTTAAGAAAAGGAAGATGATTCTCAACCACGGGAACAAGTCAGAATCACAGAAACTTAAAGATGCATGGTTGTGAATGCACAGGGGGGTATAAACGTGTTACTCTCAGATAAAGCGAGTAGTGTAAGGGTAAATTGCAAGATGTAGTGAGTAGTATAAGATTGCGTAAAGTATTGATTGCTTTGAATGTGTAAGTACAATACTTGAGTAAATGCATTTAGTCGTTTTTATGCAAAGCGACTTCCGTACAACCTTAGACATGCCAAGCCTTTCATCTTGACCAAGGACACTTTGACATGTTGATGTTTTGCAGGTGGTGGGAACAACCCCTGATCCTCTGGTTGTGAGACCAGCGTCGTCATGGTCGCTCCGTAATAATGATGCAATGAATTTTACTACAAAAAAAAGAGAGGACAAACATTATAGAGTATGAAAGTGACCCTTAGATAGAATAAAGCAAAATGCTAGTCAGTCAGCATCCATCCTGCACAGACTGATGTGTTGCTGCTGTCACTGTGAGCCACTGGTCCCAGCAGGCCGGCTGTAACACACACACACACACACACACACACCCACACACACACTGCAGGGCTTGTGGGGTTTCCAGTGCAGCTCCAGCCTTCTGTGTAAGTGCTTGTGTCAGTGTGTGTGTGTGTGTAGTTTACAGTACAGAGTGAAAGCAGCTGTCTCTGTGCCCCCCCCCCCCCACTCCTCCCCTCCTCATCCCACTGTAAACACTCGACATCCGCTGTAATCACAAGAGCCCGCCGAGGCCCTCAGACCTCTGCCAACCTCCGAGCTCAGCCCCTTAAACACAGCCCTGCAGTACATGGTGGACACACACACACACACACACACACACACACACACACACACACACACACACACACACACACACACACACACACACACACACACACACACACACACACACACACACACAAGAACAAAAGTGTTGGTTGCCAGTGGATTTCAAATCCACCAGTCCCTTCCCCGTCATTTACCAGCAGAGAGAGTGTGTTCTGCCTGTGGTTGTTTCATCCTCTGCTGCTCTGTTTTGTTCCTGTCGGGCTTTATAAATACTTCTGACTCAATTAAAACTTAAAAGTGACCTCCCAACAGTTGTTGATGTACAAACTTGGAAACACAATAGGATTAAATTATGTTCAGAGGCCGCTATAAAGGGAGGGAAATGTTGGCACTCGGAAACGTACAAACTAAAATAGGAATGCTTACATCTTTTTTATTGACGACGACATCAAACCGGGTTATTTTGGCAGAAACCTTCAATGAAACATGTACAATCACACGCAGCGAGGTAAAAGTGGTGAATTATTGCAGCTTTAGTGTGAGTGGTACGTTCAGTTCATTACATATCAAACTGTGTTTGTTGCTGGGATTATTGTAAAGCTTTAGCAAATATTTTGATAATAGATTAACCATAAAAGTGACTTATCTTGCAAAACTAGAAGAAAATGCTTTATTCAAACATTCAAATGTTCCTTTTTCTTTGTTTACTCTAACATTGAACCGAATATCTGACAAAACAAGGCATTAAGGAGAAAAATCCGATGGTCATTTTTTATTATTTTATGACATTTTAAACAAAAATGAATCAATTCATCTGGAAAATAATCGACCAATCCCTAATTGAAAGATTCCTTGCTTTTTTTTCCAGGTTCATATCATTTTAAACGCAGCATCTTTAGGTTTTTTCTTCTGACACAACAAGATATTAAAACGACCACAAGACATAATTACTTTTTAAAAACGTCAGGGAATATCTGTATTAATGTTTTTTATTAGCTAATATTCAGGATTTAATAGGTAAGTTTTCACTAAAGCTGTCAGATAAATGTAATGGAAAAAAAGAACAAAATTGGCTTAAAATTGTAAAGGTATAAATGTGCAATAAAGGGAAAAACAAAAATTGAATTAAACAATTAAACAAAATCAGAAGTCTAAATTGTGCAATGTGTAACAAATATGTAAACATTTCAGTTTAATATAATATTCATAGCAGTATCTGTTGGTTTTTGTTCTGACCAAACAAGAAAATAAAGACGCCACCTTCTGACCTTTTCAATTCATTCCAGATTCAAAGGCTTTATTGTCAAATGCACAATGTTTTCTGTCAATGGAATAGTCCAAGTCTCCTCTAACAATGCAACATTAATATACATAAGACATACAAACAGTCCAAATAGTGCAAGAAGAAACAGAAATCCAAACTAAATAGGGAAAGGGAATATTGCATGTGACCCTTGCTCTATATAAACCAAACAATTAATGCAGGAAATAATCAGCAAATGATCAGTTGCAGCTCTGGTTTTTTCGCCCTTTTTTCCACCGGCGTTGTCATCCCTCTGCTCATAAACACACATCCCATCAGCTGCTGTATGCTCTCTGCAGAGGGCCATGTCTCCCAGTGTGCAGCAACACGCCTGAATGGCCCGGGTGTTAGTCACAGGGATCAATCAGGGCCCCCTGCCTGGGCACAGGGACCTTTATCCATGGGGGGGAGGGGGTTGGTGATGGAAAGGGGGGCGCGCAGGAGATCTGAATGCACCCCCACCTATCCCCGCACACAACCTCTAAATGGCAAAGCAATCCTCACACCACCTATGGCGTGCCCTCTCTGAAACTCAGGCTTGATATGGAAACGACATGCATATGTATTCATGTGACCGCCGGCTCCATGGCCCCCAGCAAACCCCCGACCAATCACTGAGAAGCTGCTCTTTAGCTCCCGTGGAAGCTAATTACATCTCTGCTTTATTAGCGCCGAGGTATAGTCGGGAGTGTTTTGCATTTCATAACTCATTCCCTGCTTTAATGTCAGACCTGTCTTTGGTATTCTCGTTTGATTTGAACCCTGGCGATCCCAAAAAGCCAGATATCAGACATCCAAGGAAAAAGGAGACGTAATATATTCAGACTGTTACCATTGGATAGGTGATGCTTTAGGAACCGTCGCAGTGTTTGCCCTGGCATATTGGTACGTTACCTCATGAAGATTTCTCTGCGTCAACACTGCTGATACTGGTAAATCAGGGAGAGAAGCACTACAGTGTATATTTACTAGGCCGCCTATAACGGAAGTAAGGCCAGACGCTGAATAGGACTGAATAGGCTCCTTCTTTAGGTCTGTTATCCAGTTCTTATCTGTAAACCAGTGGATATTTTACTTCCAGCTATGTCCAAACACTTAATAAAAGTAGTAAAATGGCTCTATATCGAACCCAGAGTTACTGTATATACACAAAAGTATTGGGACACCTCCACATTACACCCAGATGCCAAATTCCCCCCCCCCCCCCCTTTGCAGCTGTATCACCTTCTGCTCTTCTGGGAAGGCTATCTATGAGATCTTGGAATGTATCTGTGGGAATTTTGGCCCATTCCTCCAGAAGCGCATTTATGAAGTCAGACACTGGTGTTGGACGAGAGGGACCGCCTCACAATCTCCGTTCTAGTTCATCCCATAGGTGTTCAATGGGGTTCAGGTCAGGGCTCTGTGCGGGCCAGTCAAGTTCCTTCATCCAACCATGCCTTTATGGACCAGGCTTTGTGCAATGGTAAGATGAAGCATTGAGAATCCCCTTCACTGGAACGAAGGGGCCCAGGCCAACCCCACAAAAACAACCCCCATATACCAGAGTGTCCCAATATTTTTGTCTATATAGTGCATTTACCTCCATGAAATACTAGTGTGCATGCTATATGGCACACATGATGTGGAGACAGGGTTGAACTTTTAGGTTTTAGTGCAAATGAGCAACTTCCATAGAAGTGAACTTCTCCAACGCTGTTTCGTGTTCTCTCTAAACATCCATAAGGTTGCAGCGTTTCTTCTTCACCTGAGCAAACATGGCCTCAGGCGTGTTTCTTCCTAGGACAGTCCAAGTAATCTGTGAGGACGGGATGAAGAGAGGTGCAACATGGGGGATAATCCTATGTATCCATGCATGTGTTGTTATGTAGACCCTCTGTGTAATTATACCAGAGTGAAGGAGGAAGAGAGGAGGGAAGGTAGAGGTGTGTGAGCTTCAGGGACATGCTCTAATCGTCTTTGTCAACCTCCCGCTGCGGTGTCAAGTTTCATATCGGCTCTCCGCGGACGCACTGAGGAGCAGGAGGGCCTCAGTGGGGTGGAGTTGGCTGACGGCGAGTGCCCACGCTCGGGCGCCTGAAAGAACCCGGTGCCCCGCGCTGCAAACACACACACAAAAGCACAGCAACACACACGCACAAGCTCTGCTAACCGACATCAGCGGCATGAAGGCAAATGACTGTGGAGGTGAGCCAGTGAGTGGCGAGAGGCCGCGCTGTGTGTGTTCTGCGGTTCTTTGTTCCCTCCGTCAAAGCCACTCCGGGCCGGTCCTGTAAGCACAACACGTCACCGCTCGGCTAATTCAGGCCAGAATCACAGTCATTACATGCCAAGTACAATGATTGTTGGGATTTGTCCTGGTGACTACTCACAAAGAAAGTTGCCGCTTCTGAGGGGACCTTATTGAATGTCAAATGACCCAAACACAAGCCCTGCTTGTTTACTCTCTACCGTGTCTCTGCGTATATGTAACAACATGTAAACAGTGTGAAGCCAGCAAAACGCCCGTGAGAAATGACCTGTGCATCGAGGAAAAAACAAATCAAAGTGCAGCAAAGCAGTATGCAAATAGAGTTTGTAGACATGTGTGTATTGCCAGATTCATCACAGCTCCGTGCCAATCCTCAGGAGCATCCTAACCGAGCCCAGCAACGTCCGAGCGCTCTTTATCTCCCGGCCTCGCAGAGCGCCGACACAAATAGACCCCGCGATGGGAATTCTGTGCCATTACGACCGAAGCATAGCGCTCTGTAACAAAACAAATGCTGATTGTCATCCCAGGAAATATTCATGGGTGAAAGCATGAATATATTTTGAGATTGGGACATTAAGACTGATATTAAGGAAGGCTTTTCCTCAGACTGAATTATTTTCCTGTAGTGGATTGAGCAGCATTTTGCCTTTTTCTCTTTAGGGCTTTTACGTTTTTTTCTTACATTTGGTTATTAGAGAATGAAATAGTGTAGACATACCAACCGGTAGGATTCAGTAAAGTTGAGACAAGGACACAATCCCTAAAGACGGCGTCCCTAATTAGTTTTTGCGCTGAACGACCTTCACTGACTTTAGTAACTTTAGTTCACCCTGAACTACCTTGTTCCTCTGCTGTAGTTTTATTTTGCACCAAATTGAGTTAAAACTTTCAAATCTGAACCAGATAAAGGATCAGATTTGCCAAAATGCCATGTCTATTTTTTTCTATCTTGGGGTTTATAAAACATTTGTTTACTAAATCAATATCTGCCAATATGAGTGAATCATCATCAGCCTGTTTAACCGAATACGCCAAGTAAAATGTGGAATATGTAACATTTCCTAGCTAGACATATGTTTTATGTTTTGTTAAGTTGTGTTCTACATAATCCCAAATGTTACTAATCATTTTGAAGCTAGAGAAATGCGTCACTTTACATAAGGTAGCAATCGTTTGAATTTGTTCTCTTGAAAAGGCTAAACGTCCCCTTTGTAAAAGCTTTATGGAATTTACTTTATCAGTTTTACTAAATAAAACATGACACTGCTTTATTTAGTCATTTTACTGGCTTTATTCAGTGTGTGCTTTAGTTTTAGAAAAGGTTCACTTCTGCGGATAACTATACTTCCGTTAAAAACCTCCTTAACGTCTGGATCCTATGTAATCAGAGAAATGAGCTGAGCAAACATGAGAGGACACTTGGTTCCCAGCCACTTTTTGACATTCATTTTCTACCGAGCAGCATTGGAAACATTCACTTTGAATGCACTTAATTCTGTGTTTTTACAGATTTTATCACAGCCAGTTGTTTTGTGGAAGACGAGACAACTCGGTTTTCCGTAAAAACCTTTAAAAAATATTAAAAATGAAGTAATTGGGCAAAAATTGCACCAACTGCAATGACGGCAATGGTAAAGACAACTCCCATGATCCCGAGCTACTTCAAGCCGCCACCAAACTTCCTCTTTTGTCATGAAACAAAACATTGTGAGGTATATGTTTTCTATTGTATGCGTTTTAATTATCCTCCATTTCCCGTGTTGCAGGGACGATGACGACATCAATGACGTGGCCTCCATGGCCGGGGTGAACCTGAACGAAGAGAGCGCCAGAATACTCGCCACCAACTCGGAGCTGGTGGGAACGCACATCCGCTCGTGTAAAGACGAGGCCTTCCTCCACCCGGGGCTGCTCCATCGACGGATTCTGGAAACAGGTAGGAAAGACTCACACAGATTTAACTCTGCTAGCTGCAGTTTGAGAATGATAGCCACTCAGGAAACAACATGGTTATTAAAGCAGCACAAATCCCCCCGACTGTTCCAGCAGAGCTGAACGCCCCGGCTGATGAAATCACTAACTGTTCTCTTTTGCGTGAGGAACAAGTTGTTTCTGTATTTATAGTGTCATCACTAAAGACAGTTTTGATTTTCTCTCTGTCAGTGGTTCAGTCTGAGCCTTTTCTTGTTTGGCCTCGGTTTAAATTTGATACACTTAACAATTCTTTCACCTCCTTTAATGAATTCTTCAGTGGCTGTCTGAACTCACTGGACCCGAGGCACACACATAAATACTTTATGGGTTTGTCTTTTGAAGGCTGGCTGTCAGATTGTCCTCTGGACTAAAGGAACAGAGTTTAGAGGAATGAGACTTGGCAGCGAGATTTAGATTCTGTTTTCTCTGGATCCTGACACTCTGAAGGCACTGTGTTGCGTGTGCTAATCGATACAGGCGGAGAGGTTTGTTTGCAGCATCACACCAGAGTGATAGCGTCTTCATTACCTCTTCTTGCTACCGGCGGTGCTTTTTATTGCTTGAAATATCCTGTCGGCTCTCGCTGCACACTGAAACCTGTGAAAACGTATAATGAGCCGTATTACTCCAAATAAAAACATCTTGCTCCTGTGCATCAGATCTCGAAGCCACGTGACGGGGAGTCTCGCGCCCTCATCTTAATTAAAGTATCTTCGGTGTTGCACGGAAGCCCGCGAGTCATGTTCCCTTACTCTCGCCGTCGTTGTTACCCCGTCACCTCGGGGCAGGAGGGGTTGTTTAAAAATATAAATCTTTCCTCAGGGGGGGCACGCAGCGTGATACAGGGCAGGAGGCTAGGTCTCCCCCTGCTGGGGAAGTGGCACTTATGCAGGGTAGTTGTGTCAGTGATTGGCCTCTCCGCACTCTCAGCTGACAGCAGTCCGAGGGAGGCTCCCCCGGCCTGCCAGCTCCGCTCAATCAGACGCCTCGGCTGCAGCTCTGCACTCTCCTTTACTGAGGAGAATCCTGCTGGAGCTACACTGTGACCCCTCCTGCCTCCTGGTTGCTCCTACAAAACGATGGGTTCCTACATGTGTGTTTTCTTACGTGCCGTGACCCAAGGCATTCTTTGTTGTTGTTCACATCCGTTTGAATGCGATATCTCAGGAATCATTTGAGGTAATTTCTTTACATTTGGCACAAAAGTCCAATTAGATTCAGAGATGAACGGATTAGATTTTGGCTGTGAAATGTCATCGGGACTTTACATGAATCCCATTCTTCCATTTTGGCACAAACAGCCTCTTTGACACAGGGATAAACGACTAATAATAATAATAAATTATATTTATATAGCGCTTTTCATGGACTCAAAGACGCTTTACAATATGAGGAAGGGTGGACAAACAAGGACAAGCAAAAACAAAAAAAAGAAAAGAACTGATTACATTTTGATCTTCAAGGGTCTAACGTCAAATCTATCCCATCCTACTTGGACCCCAGGATAAACTTAGATTAGATTTTAACAATACAAGGTCATTGGGACCACACCAACATACACTCAAATAGTAATCTCAATTACGCCACAGAAATTCCTATAATTTGTCACAAAAGCCTCTTTTTAAATACATACAAAATGCTGTAACCGAGCCATTTTCTACGATGGGATTAATTAAATGTAATCTCATCTAAAACATGGATTTAAGGGTTAATTAACTGGTTAAAAGGTAATATTGACAAAGCATATTTCTAGCAATTAGGAGAAACATTGAGTGGTTGGTGGATCAGCTAATCAGTTGAAACACCCTGATTCCCCAAACCCCCCCCCCATGTTTATTTCTTCTTCTCTGAATCCAGATTGAATACTGAGAAGATGTGTCCTTCTCCTCTCTTATTTATCCCCTCCAAACAAACACTTGTACTGCCCTCCTCTCCCCCAAATCTCTCTCCCTTCCTCCCTCCCTTCATATTTCTTCAGGCTGGTCCTTGAGCCTCAGTATAGAGAGAGGGGAGATCATTCGCCCCCCCCCCGTCTCAGGAACCAGAACACAGGCACAGCTGGAGCTCTCTAGAAAAACTCCTCAAAGTAATGATGGTCCCCACACACTCACTCAATCAGGCAGGGAACACACAGGTTCTCATATCTACTGAACATGTCTCCAAATAATCAGATTCTAGGACGGCAAAATACATTAAAACAAGTGTTTTAAAGTAAAGATCTTATTTATCTTTCTGTATTCTATTTATATTATATTGTTTATTTATTATTTGATTTATTATATATATTTTTATTTATTATTATACATTAAATAATAATTTTATGTATTTATAAAAAAAGAAAACATCTTTTATTTTTATTTTATTCCTAGTTTTTAATGTATTATATTTAATGTATTTATTATATGTATATTTTATTTGTTTATTATATTCCATTTTATATATATATATTTTTTAATGTATTTAGATTTTATTTGATTTATCTTGTTTTATTTATTATTGTTTTATTCAGTCCTTTTTCTTTCGGTATTTTGGTTTGAAATCTTTTTATTTATTAGAAAGTTATAGGTGTTGTATCTAGGAAAGGGGGTGCACTATTGTTTTGTGTATGAAAAGTGCTATATAAATAAAGTTTGATTGGGTTTGAGGGATTACAGCATTGACACAAGACTTCTTTGTGATTTGTTATGAGAGAAAGAAATATGCTGTTTTTTCTCAAGCATATTTTCTTGAACCTGATTCACTTTCAAAACAAAGGCAGAGTCTCATGCTGCGCTCACATCATGTCAGATTCACCATGAAACTAGCATGACCTGCTCCTGGGGAGAAAAGCTAGTAAGCACACACATATATCAGCTCTCTTAATGTAAGGCATGAGATCCAGAGTGTTTGAAGTGTCTCAGGATCTTGGGTTAATATATTAAAGATAAACCACTACTTTAGTTTGGACATCGTGTCCAGGTTCACTAGCAGCTGCTTTTCATGGTGGACCCTTGTTGCTATGGATACTACTCAGTTCTATTCTAAATAAATATTCCAGTTGTCAGACCTCGATGCAGATTGTGTCTCTGTTGGATTTCTGGATGTTGTTTGTTGTGGTGAACGTGATGGAGCAGACAGCTTCGGCGTGAGAACATGTAATGTTATCTAACGGAGCCGCATGACAAGGAGAAGGAAAGAGTGAAACATGAATACCTAATCTGTGTTTACATAACGCCTACTTCAAAACGAGGCTTATTTCCTTACACTGATATTAGATGGGAATGTAGTTCCTAAAACAACATTGGGTGCAAGTCTGTGTGTGCCGTTTCCTTCGCTTTGAAACAATCTTTGTGTCAATATATTAATTTAAAGAGACATTATAAGACATGTTTATATTTTGACAGATCACAAACATACTGTAGAGAGGGCCACACTGTCCCACCAATGCGCTTCCAGGGCCAGTTTGGAGCTAGTGCCAGATTAAGCACCGCTTCTTCTGGTTTCCACCGCAGCGGGGAAGGCTCTTGGCCGTGAAAAAACGGCCACTCGACTGCCCGTCTAGAACCGAGAACCAAATACGATAAATAAGCGACGTAATCGGTGACGTCATCAAGAAGCACCAGTCGGGCTCTGGCCAGTGGAAACACAACTGGGGCTAAAAGAGAAGAACCAGTTTGGAACCAGAACAGCACTAGCACGGGGCTAGAACTGGAAGTGGTTTGGTGGGAAAAGGGGTATCTGAGGATCTTTAGTGGTGTTTATAGCTAAATGCTAACGTCAACATGCTAAACAAACTCACTATGACAGTCAGGTTTATCTCAAGCTTTATCCACTGTACTATGAACTAATTTTATTCACTTTACACAAACTACTGTTAAGGCTTATGGATGTCATTTGAAAGTATTGAATAAATATTAGTTTTGACCCGATTCAAAAGTCAGGGGATCACCAAGTGGACATGGATGTCTGTACTAAATTTCATCGCATCAAATCCAATACTTCTCAACACATTTCACTCAGAACCCTCAATGTGAACCTCATGCTGGCACTGGTAATAAAGTCAGAGGATTACCAGATTCATTAGGTTGCATTTTCTGGGAAACATTCACATCTGTACCAAATTTCATGAACTTCTATCCAATAATTGCTGAGATATTTTGATTTGACCAAAGTTGCCAACACAGACATAGTTATCCCTGGAGTTGTGCAGACGGCATTGGATAAAAATGCAAAAACATTTAGCCAAACTGGAGACGTTACAGTATTTATAGCAGGTTATCCCTGTTATCTGTTCTGTTTTGTACGATTGAAACGAAATATCAAAGCTGTTCAGTTCATTAGTGGGTTTCTAGGTCCAGACGTTTTCCAATTCGTTGTGTTTTCGCTCACACAAATGTGTCTCTTAAACTTTCCCTGAAATATTAATGTCTCTGAGAGATCGTATTTTTTAGAAAGCGGAGCCTATTAGTGTTTTTCTTTTGACCTTGTGACATTGCCACATGTGTTGCCGCTGTAATTATAAGGCTAACAGGCCTCCCTCCATCCATTTCAAAGCTTTAGCGGGTGCGCACTATATGTATTGTGCCGCTGATTTAAATAATTGGTGTGGTTTACTTAAAAGGGTGCCAGAGAGGAAAACGATGGTAATGGAATAATTTAAAAGTTGGAATGGAATAGCAAAGCCTGTCCTCTTCTCCTTTGTTATGACTTCAGATGGAAACCAAATGATACTCCTCCAACGAAAAGAGAGGGTCGACGTCGTTCACACACTCGAAGGAGCTCAGCTAGTAAAGCCACGAAGACAGTGAAACAAATTAACTTCCCCGTGTTATGAGGCCTATTTCTGGGACTTAATTGCACGCACTAATGCAGACAGTGGTGTGTGAATGTGTGTGTGTGAGTACAGTAGGTGTGTATAAGTAGAAAATGGGAGTTGAGTGTGTGTTGGTAGTGAAACAGTGCCTGCTGAGCTGTTGTTTTTCTCGAGTGAAGCAATCACCTTTACCCTGTTTATCTCCTTTAGTAAATCAAATGAATAAATCCCACAATATGAAAGTGGAGGATCAACGTGTGGCAACACTTCTTTTCACGCCCATGTCTAAAGTGCATTATAAACACACCTTTAAAGGTCTCCTTTTATGCTATATTTTAACAATATATTGTAGGGCGTTATCTATACAAAACTTGTCTGTGAAGTGTTTTGCTCAAAATACCAAACAGATCACCCATTGCAGCATGCCTCATACCCTTCTATTTCAGCCCTGTTCCTGAAGTGCTGATTCTGTGACTGTCGCTTTAAATTTGAGCTGAGCTGAAGCTGGCCACGTTGGAGCGTCATGTCTCTGTCTGAAGAGAGAAACTCAGCTATGATTAAACCCCATATTATGTTCCAAACCACATCCAGCATTATTTCTGAAACACTTCTCAGTGTTTACCGCTAGAACAGAAACATTATATAAACAACAACTCTAAGTCCCTCCTGCAGACATGCTGCACAGAGACACAGAGGTGCTGCAGAGGGGATTCAGCTCGGGACTGTATATTGTGTACGATAGGTTGGGACGTGTCACGTGGGGGGGACGTTGCCAACGTAAAGCCAGCCCACATTTCTGATATGACGTCATAACCGAAGCAAATCTGGATCAGCTCGTTTGTGCCCCAGTTTTTAGAGATGTGGGTAAGGAGGAAAAGAGAGAGGGTTGTATTTTCTGACACTTTGTGAGTCTCCTTACGGGGACGCATATTTATGTATAAAAGACAGCAAAAAGTGCATCTTGCATAATAAGGGGCCTATATAATAATCTACTTATTGCACTGTATTATGATAGTCATAAGCACTCAAAATGGTTATAATGCTTATTCATAATAATCATCACGCATTAGAAAGCATTTTATAATCACTTATTTGTGTGTGTGTGTGTGTGTGTCCTTCACAGCTAAGAAGTTTGGAGTCACAGAGGTCCCGATGGAGGCGGTCACGTTCATCTCACACGCCGCGCAATCACGACTCCGAACCGTCGTGGAAAAGGTCTCGACCATCGCACAGCACCGACTGGACGCTTGCAAGGTAGGGAGAACACACACACACACGCACACACACACACACACACACACACACACACACACACACACACACACACACACACACACACAGTTGTGTTACTTAGTTAATTACTGAGCTGAAACGCTTGCTGTTGCACTGTTGGGAATTTTTGCAGTTGTGTCACCACAGACACTGAGTTCGTTATACCGCAAACTCTAATTGCTTTCTTCGTTAGGCCCTAGCTTCAACTACTAAAACGTCACCCTGTTTGGCGATAGACAGAGACTCAACAGACATTGAATTAAACAAAAATCTTTAAGAGCAATTATAAATATTAATGTGGTCAGTCGAGCCCAGTTAATTGAACCTTGTCACAACACTGAAGCTCCATATTTTTCCTCAAAGAGAGAGAACAATGTCTCTGTACATGTGAACTGAACTGTTGGACAGAACTAACTTTCTTAATGAACTCCAATATTGTAAAAATTGAAGTATGGGCTTTCCAAGCAGCAGTTTACATAAATGGGAAGCCCATTATGTTTTAGATATACAGTAGATGTTGTATAAAAAGTTGTCAGCCAGAGTTGGGAAACAAACTTCATTGGGAAACACATTAAAATACACAAACCTGAATATAGACTTATATGAAGATGAAGATGATGAAGATGAAGATAAACAGCTTTTATCCATCTCACGTATAAACTCACAGAGGAATATGCAGGTGAACCACTAACATAAACCCATAAAAGTTCATCTGAGGAGCCTTTTCTACCTTTGAGTTCATACACAGGAGACTTCTCCGTCACTCAGTGTAAACTTGGGATGTAAAGAGACTTCTGAGTGCTAGTCTCCCGCGTACCTTTGTCCTTATTGGTGACTTTATCTCCCTTGAATGCAAATCTATAACCCCATTTAATTGGTGCACTTTAAAGCACAAATCCATCTCCATTACAAGCGTGAGTCTTGGCGTTGTTGGGAGAACTGGAAACTTTGAAAATGTGTTTTTCCTGACACCAAGGGAGGAAGAGGAGCATCGCTACAGCTGTCCCCATCTTGTTTGGCACTTCTTCTTCTTCTATTCCTCTCTTGTGGTTTTGTAAATGAGGTGTGTGCGTGAGGGAGGCACGGCGCTCTGTGAAGCCACTCTGTTGACATCAGCGGAAAAAAAAAAGGGGGGGAATGAAAAGACCAAACGACAAAGCGAGCGGCCTTAAAGAGCAGCCGGGCTTCGGCGGCGGAGGCGTCGGGATCTACGGCAGGAGGAGTGCAGGCTCAGCGCTGCTACAAAGAGCAGGCTGGATGAGAGGGAGGGAAAGGGGGGAGGCTGGCAATGAGCCTCCTCTGATGTGTCTTTGTGCTCTGTGCCACCCAGCTTCACACAGACCTGACACACACACAGATAGAAGATACAGAAATCAAGCAGCAGAGGAGCCACACACACAAACATGTGAAATAAGCAATTATCCTATTAACTTTTGATGACCTACAAAAGTTGTTTTTTTATATGTGCTGTTCCTTTTCCCAAGTGGGGAGGGATGCACACCACGCAGAGGAGCGTCGTCTTTAAATAGAATAAAAGTTAGTGTGTGTTGTGTCGTGAAAAGCCGGGCCAATAAAGTTGGTTTAACAAAATGTCACGTCTGATTTTCACAGTATTGGATTTTAATTGCAGATTCTTAATGAAGATGGTAGTCCATTATGCTTTACTTGTCTTGGATCAGTAGTACTGTTATTCGATACTTTGGTGAGGACACACTTATATCACCTCAAATCTTTTCTCATTATAGGCACTATTATTTCTAATCACTGTTGATTCCTATGACTTACTGTTCTTTAAGACCTAACCAATATATTTACACACTTCATTATGATTATTCATGATTTGCAAAACTCCTTTTTGTCTATTTGCCCGCTATCTCTCAATCTGTTCCTTCACCTATCTCAGCAGCTATTTTTGTTTCAAATATTATGTGGGATATGAGACAATGGAATAAGATAGGGCTGTTTTGCCACAAAGTTAGGCGGTGAAGCTTTTGATAATTAATATACGGTACACTTCAACTTATTTTTTAAGGTGGTCCCTTTAAGTACCTCATAAAAACCTCCTTCAAACCATCAAAACCTTCCCTTTTAAGTTTCAAGTTTCTCAATTTGTCCGTCACAAATGTTCGAGCAACATTCTAATACTATAGAAAATGTGTTTTTCTGTAAAGAAATGTGTGTCCAGCCTCTCATTGGGACTTCTTTTTTAACGTGGCGGTGAATTCCTCTGTGTCTCCTGTCAGGACGAAGAGTACGAGCAGTCTGCAGACGTCCGCTCTCAGCTGCGCTTCTTCGAGCAGCTGGAGAGGATGGAGAAGCAGAGGAAGGACGAGCAGGAGAGAGAGATCCTGCTGAAGGCCGCTAAAGTACGTTATTGTCACCTCATCGTGTGTGTGTGTGTGTTTAATGTCCCAATGCAACAGTGTGTTGTTTTGTACTGCTGTGTGTGTGTGTTACTGGCAGTGTGTATGGAGTGACCTCCCCACGTCCTCCCAGGCTTCAGGCCCCGGGGCTCCTCTGTCCCGGCTCCTCCTCACCGGACACAGCGAGGAGGGGGGACCCAGTACATTATGCAGCCCCCTTGCACCACACACACACACACACACACACACACACACACACACACACACTAATAATCCGAAAAAGAGAACAATTTTGAGAAAAAAATCCAATAGATATTAAAATATATGTTTTTATAAATATTATTTTTTATATATAAAATAATTAAATATATTTTTATATAAAATAATATTTTTATATATAAATATATTATTAAACACTTTTTTAAATTTCATGTTTTCTCTCTTTTTATTTAGTTTTTAATAATTAAAAATGTAATAATATGTTATATTTAAATAAAGAGAAGAGTTAGTGCCCTTTTTATCCAGATAATGTACAGTATTTCTGAGACCACGAGACATTCAAACATATCAAACACCTTGCGTTGTTACCTGTGCATCACTCTGATCTCCACCCGGTCCTTATAGAGACATTTGTTTATCAGTAAAAGAGTCTTTGAATTTAAAAAGATCATCACTGACCCAAAAAAAGAGAGAGATTCTTTTGCAAATGTAAATGCCTCGCGGTGCCACATTAGCAGAAAGCTAGGTTAATTTAATTAATTTTGAATGGAGCAAATGTCCCACAGTAAAGATTCTCATTGCAGCACACCTCACCGTCTTAATTGCATTATTACGCTCGGGTCCTGCCATGCAGGATATTAGAAAATCCTCTAGTTGATGAACACCGGCCACCAAACCTCATGACCTGTCTGTTTTTTTTCATGTTAGCAGGAAGCAGATAGCCTCGCTCCTGGTTGGAGGAAAAGACATTACCTCAGCAAGAACACGACACTTTGAAGTTGTAAAAAATAAGAATAGTGATGCTTTTATGTCCTCAGTCACTACCCGGTTCTACATGGCTGAGTAACGTAATCTGGTTTTACATTTTTATTTTACTGTGCAGTTGAATTTAGCTAAGTTTTTGTTTTAAGGGTTTTACCTCTTTGCTATTTGGATCGCATCAAAAGAGGATCGTTTAAATTCAACCTTATTGGCACACATGCGCTTTCCACGTGTAAAATAACATTTGTATTTGACATCTTCCTTTGCATTTACGTGCATAACAACCTAAACAACACACCACAGGAAAAGGAAAACCCCAAAAAGCATAACAGTGTTACATCCTGGCTCTGGCTAATTGCTGGATTAATTCGACATTCTTCCTCTCCCTCTGGAGCTCAATTTTTGTTTGTGGCAAAGAAAGACAAGTCACATCGACTACCGTGGTCTGAACCACATTACTGTCCAGATCAGGTACTCCCTTCCTCTTATCTCATCAGCTTCAGCTCTAAGAAATGCATAAGGGAAAGGGACAAATGGAAACTGTCTCTAACAGTGGCCATTACAGTAACCCTTTGGCCTCACAAATGCCCCAGCTGTTTCCGACTTCAGTCAATGACATCCTCATCTTCTCCTCTGACG